>NC_069503.1:180849782-181152282 GCF_027579735.1 Bombina bombina | reverse complement strand
CCGCCGAACTCTAAATCTAGGCCCAAGAGTGGGACATTTCCCCTATATATATTATATATTAAAATATTGTAACTGGTCAAGGATTCTAAAAATGTGCAAAGAATCAGAATAAATTGATTGACCACAAACAATCTCACAATTTCCCTTGTCAAGAAATACCACCCACTACCTCTCAAATAATTATAGCTGCTCCAGGTGCTGCACAATACTTTTGTGAGCGCGTACTCACTGCGTTATAGAGCGGCAGGTGCTTATATTTTGTGTTCTGAAGTCACCAATCACTCAGCTCTTAACCCAGCAAAATTTTTGGGACTGTGTCAACTATCATTTTGTACCCCTATTAGAGACTCTGCTCAGAGTCTCTAATATGCTCAGCCCCTTCTGAGCGGCCACAACTCAAGCCCCCAGATCACTTACAGGGACATGAGAACCTTCATTTTAAAAGGAGGGCGGTCTCATGCTACTGTCAATCAACTACTTACTGTCTGTGGAGCAGTGTCTCCAAAGCACACTTTACCTCTGAAAAAGACAGCATACAACACACACACATAATAATATCCATCACATGACAGAGGGGATTACTACTGCCCCACAGACAGGAACCAACAAAAATGTTTTAAAGCGCCACAAATTATGTAAGGGTCGGAGTTAAACATTTAAAGCGCTGTTAATTGAGTACAATTTATGGAGTTACATATTTAATGCACCACCACTGTGTATGGTGCTGTTTTTATTAATAAAAAACAAAAACTAATTAAACAAATGGCACGTCCGAAGCAACCTTGGTCCTCAGGCACACTATCCATGCAGGGTCCAGCAGACAAGGAGTGCAGTGAGGAAATACTACTGCCATGCTTTGAAAGGCCAAGAGCTGCCATGTTTATTCTTTCTAAGGGCCTTATTTTATAAAATGATTCTCTAGCACTGTGAGATCCGTCAGAATATTCTAAAAAGGCCATTTTTGTTGTATCTCACCAAGGAGCATTTCTAAATGTGAAGGAGAGACATGCATAGAACAGTATAGTACTGCATGACATGAGAGTTTTGTTGTATTTACCCTTTATATTTTAATTTACTTTAGTCTTCATTTCTTGTCCTTAAAGCTGTAATACATTTAAGCTTTGCACTTTCTTTTTTGTGGTTTAATCTGACTTTGCTGCAAATTGAGAATTTAGATCAGTGCCAGGTGCTCCCCTAGTAACCTCACTCTACGTATCCCAGATAGCTTCATTCAACCAAGATAGGTTCATTCATTAATTTCTGTTGGTTGCAAATTTCATCTCTCTAGAACCTCCAGGATTTGCCGTTTTTATATAGAATTAAAGGGGCATGATGCTCAAATGTTGAACCACTTGAAAGCGATACAGCATATTGGTAAAAAGCTGACTATAAAATATCACCTGAACATCTCAATGTAAAAAATGAAGATATTTTGCCTCAAAATGTCCTCAGTAGCCACATCCCATTGTAAAGGAACTTTAAACATCTGATCAGGATGCATGCACCAGGACTTGCAAAGGAGCATGCATCTGCATTTCCCACTCTTCAGTTTAAAAAAGTTTACTATAAAATATTGTGAGATTTCAGTGAAAATTGTAAACTGCAAAAAGAGTAGCTCTAGATCACAAACTACTTACTCTAATGATCTGAAGTGATTTAGCTTATGGGTATTATGTTACTTCAACCTCTTAGTGACCAGACCACTTTTCCATTTGTTGACCCTCTGGGACCAAAGCTATTTTTGCATTTCTGGGGTGTTTGTGTTTAGCTGTAATTTTCCTCTTACTCATTTACTGCACCCACACATATTATATACCAATTTTCTCGCCATTAAATTGACTTTTTAAAGATACCATTATTTTTATCATATCTTATCATTTATTATAAAATATATATATATAAAAGATGATGAAAAAATGAAAAAAAAACACACTTTTTCTAACTTTGACCCCCAAAATCTGTTACACATCTACAACTACCAAAAAAACTCCTATGCTAAATAGTTTCTAAATTTTGTCCTGAGTTTAGAAATACCCAATGTTTACATGTATTTTGCTTTTTTTGCACGTTATAGGGCAATAAATACAAGTAGCCCTTGTATTTTAGCGATAGTTACATTGTAACACTGATATCTGTCAGGAATCACTGAATAACCTTTGACATGTAAGTATTGATCTAGGCCACCATTTCACCGCCAAATGCGATCAAATAAAAAAAAGTTCACTTTTTCACAAACTTTTTCACAATTTTAGGTTTCTCACCTAAATGATTTACAAACAGCTTGTGCAATTATGGCACAAATGGTTGTAAATGCTTCTCTGGGATCCCCTTTGTTCAGAAATAGCAGACTATATATGGCTTTGGCATTGCTTTTTGGTAATTAGAAGGCCCCTAAATGCTGCTGCACACCACACATGTATTATGCCCAGCAGTGAAGGGGTTAATTAGGGAGCTTGTAGGGAGCGTGTAGGGTTAATTTTAGTGTAGTGTAGTGTAGTACAGTGATTTTTAACCTTTTTTTTGCCGTGGCACACTTTTTTACATTAAAAAATCCTGTGGCACACCACCATCCCAAAATTTTACAAAAATCACACATTGTAGCCTAATACAGCATATATATATACACATACACACAAACACACACATACTGTATGTATTGTGCTGTTATGCCATGCCTCCTACAAACTACCCCTGCACTGGGAGTAAAAAACAAGCAAAGTTTAAAAAATATGTCACACTGTTGTCAGTCTGCCGTGGCACACCTGAGGATCTCTCACGGCACACTAGTGTGCCACGGCACACTGGTTAAAAAACACTGGTGTAGTAGACACCCCCAAGTATTGATCAAATAAAAAAAATTGTTACATTTTTAACAATTTTAGGTTTCTCACTGAAATTATTTACAAACAGCTTGTGCAATTATGGCACAAATGGTTGTAAATGCTTCTCTGGGATCCCCTTTGTTCAGAAATAGCAGACATATATGGCTTTGGCATTGTTTTTTGGTAATTAGAAGGCCGCTAAATGCCGCTCTGCACCACACGTGTATTATGCCCAGCAGAGAAGGGGTTAATTAGGTAGCTTGTAGGGAGCTTGAAGGGTTAGTTTTAGCTTTAGAGTAGTGTAGTAGACAACCCAAAGTATTGATCTAGGCCCATTTTGATATATTTCATGCCACCATTTCACCGCCAAATGCGATCAAATAAAAAAAATCGTTAACTTTTTCACCAACTTTGGGGTCCCACTGAAATTATTTACAAACAGCTTGTGCAATTATGGCACAAATGGATGTAAATGCTTCTCTGTGATCCCCTTTGTTCAGAAATAGCAGACATATATGGCTTTGGCATTACTTTTTGGTAATTAGAAGGCTGCTAAATGCCGCTGCGCACCACACTTGTATTATGCCCAGCAGTGACAGGGTTAATTAGCTTGTAGGGAGCTTGAAAGGTTAATTTTAGCTTTAGTGTAGAGATCAGCCTCCCACCTGACACATCCCACCCCTGATCCCTCCCAAACAGCTCTCGTTCCTCCCCCACCCCACAATTGTTCCCGCCATTTTAAGTACTGGCAGAAAGTCTGCCAGTACTAAAATGAATTTTTTTTTTTTTTTTTATCATTTTCTGCTGTGTAGGATGCCCCCTTAGCCCCCAACCTCCCTGATCCCCCTCAAAGAGCTCTCTAACCCTCCCCCTAACTATTCGCCACCATTTTGGGTACTGGCAGCTGTCTGCCAGTACCCACTTTGCAATAAAACTTGATCTTTTTTTTTAAAAAAACGCACTTTTTCTGTAGTGTAGCTGCCCCCCTCCTCTGCCACCCACCACCCTCTCCCAGCACTCTCTCCCAGCACTTGAATTTTTTTATATGGCTAGACCCACCCCTCACCTCCCGCGCACACTCCTGAGCGCACCCAACATCAGTAACTGCTGGCGATCATGATCGCATCCAGCCGCTTTAAACCCCTAACGATGTACAGGGTACGTCGATGGTCTTTAAAGACCAGTTTGTGTATGACGTACCCTCTACGACGTGTGTCTTTAAGGGGTTAAGCACCTGGAATTTCAGAATACAAATTGCCCAAAAGTCAAGAGAATTTTTAGCATTTTTGTTATCACTCCATTTGAACAGAAATAGAGCCTTGTTTTTTTATTCACCCGTCAAAACTATATATTTTTCTTTAGTAGACAACCCAAGGTATTAAAGGGACAGTCAACACCAGATTTTTTGTTGTTTAAAAAGAAAGATAATCCCTTTTTCTCCAACATAGGTGTGTCCGGTCCACGGCGTCATCCTTACTTGTGGGGGATATTCTCTTCCCCAACAGGAAATGGCAAAGAGCCCAGCAAAGCTGGTCACATGATCCCTCCTAGGCTCCGCCTACCCCAGTCATTCTCTTTGCCGTTGTACAGGCAACATCTCCACGGAGATGGCTTAGAGTTTTTTAGTGTTTAACTGTAGTTTTTATTATTCAATCAAGAGTTTGTTATTTTGAAATAGTGCTGGTATGTACTATTTACTCAGAAACAGAAAAGAGATGAAGATTTCTGTTTGTATGAGGAAAATGATTTTAGCAACCGTCACTAAAATCCATGGCTGTTCCACACAGGACTGTTGAGAGCAATTAACTTCAGTTGGGGGAACAGTGAGCAGTCTCTTGCTGCTTGAGGTATGACACATTCTAACAAGATGATGTAATGCTGGAAGCTGTCATTTTCCCTATGGGATCCGGTAAGCCATGTTTATTACGATCGTAAATAAGGGCTTCAAAAAGGGCTTATTAAGACTGTAGACTTTTTTTGGGCTAAATCGATTGATTATTAACACATATTTAGCCTTGAGGAATCATTTTATCTGGGTATTTTGATATAATAATATCGGCAGGCACTGTTTTAGACACCTTATTCTTTAGGGGCTTTCCCAAAGCATAGGCAGAGCCTCATTTTCGCGCCGGTGTGGCGCACTTGTTTTTGAGAGGCATGGCATGCAGTCGCATGTGAGAGGAGCTCTGATACTTAGAAAAGACTTTCTGAAGGCGTCATTTGGTATCGTATTCCCCTTGGGGCTTGGTTGGGTCTCAGCAAAGCAGATACCAGGGACTGTAAAGGGGTTAAAGTTCAAAACGGCTCCGGTTCCGTTATTTTAAGGGTTAAAGCTTCCAAATTTGGTGTGCAATACTTTTAAGGCTTTAAGACAATGTGGTGAAAATTTGGTGAATTTTGAACAATTCCTTCATGTTTTTTCGCATTTGCAGTAATAAAGTGTGTTCAGTTTAAAATTTAAAGTGACAGTGACGGTTTTATTTTAAAACGTTTTTTGTACTTGTTATCAAGTTTATGCCTGTTTAACATGTCTGAACTACCAGATAGACTGTGTTCTGAATGTGGGGAAGCCAGAATTCCTATTCATTTAAATAAATGTGATTTATGTGACAATGACAATGATGCCCAAGATGATTCCTCAAGTGAGGGGAGTAAGCATGGTACTGCATCATTCCCTCCTTCGTCTACACGAGTCTTGCCCACTCAGGAGGCCCCTAGTACATCTAGCGCGCCAATACTCCTTACTATGCAACAATTAACGGCTGTAATGGATAATTCTGTCAAAAACATTTTAGCCAAAATGAACACTTATCAGCGTAAGCTCGACTGCTCTGTTTTAGATACTGAAGAGCATGACGACGCTGATATTAATATTTCTGAAGGGCCCCTAACTCAGTCTGATGGGGCCAGGGAGGTTTTGTCTGAGGGAGAAATTACTGATTCAGGGAACATTTCTCAACAAGCTGAACCTGATGTGATTGCATTTAAATTTAAGTTGGAACATCTCCGCATTCTGCTTAAGGAGGTATTATCCACTCTGGATGATTGTGACAAGTTGGTCATCCCAGAGAAACTATGTAAAATGGACAAGTTCCTAGAGGTGCCGGGGCTCCCAGAAGCTTTTCCTATACCCAAGCGGGTGGCGGACATTGTTAATAAAGAATGGGAAAGGCCCGGTATTCCTTTCGTCCCTCCCCCCATATTTAAAAAATTGTTTCCTATGGTCGACCCCAGAAAGGACTTATGGCAGACAGTCCCCAAGGTCGAGGGAGCGGTTTCCACTTTAAACAAACGCACCACTATACCCATAGAGGATAGTTGTGCTTTCAAAGATCCTATGGATAAAAAATTAGAAGGTTTGCTTAAAAAGATGTTTGTTCAACAGGGTTACCTTCTACAACCAATTTCATGCATTGTCCCTGTCGCTACAGCCGCATGTTTCTGGTTCGATGAGCTGATAAAGGCGGTCGACAGTGATTCTCCCCCTTATGAGGAGATTATGGACAGAATCAATGCTCTCAAATTGGCTAATTCTTTCACCCTAGACGCCACTTTGCAATTGGCTAGGTTAGCGGCTAAGAATTCTGGGTTTGCTATTGTGGCGCGCAGAGCGCTTTGGTTGAAATCTTGGTCGGCTGATGCGTCTTCCAAGAACAAGCTACTTATCATTCCTTTCAAGGGGAAAACGCTGTTTGGCCCTGACTTGAAAGAGATTATCTCGGATATCACTGGGGGTAAGGGCCACGCCCTTCCTCAGGATCGGCCTTTCAAGGCAAAAAATAAACCTAATTTTCGTCCCTTTCGTAGAAACGGACCAGCCCAAAGTGCTACGTCCTCTAAGCAAGAGGGTAATACTTCTCAAGCCAAGCCAGCTTGGAGACCAATGCAAGGCTGGCACAAGGGAAAGCAGGCCAAGAAGCCTGCCACTGCTACCAAGACAGCATGAAATGTTGGCCCCCGATCCGGGACCGGATCTGGTGGGGGGCAGACTCTCTCTCTTCGCTCAGGCTTGGGCAAGAGATGTTCTGGATCCTTGGGCGCTAGAAATAGTCTCCCAAGGTTATCTTCTGGAATTCAAGGGACTTCCCCCAAGGGGGAGGTTCCACAGGTCTCAGTTGTCTTCAGACCACATAAAAAGACAGGCATTCTTACATTGTGTAGAAGACCTGTTAAAAATGGGAGTGATTCATCCCGTTCCATTAAGAGAACAAGGGATGGGGTTCTACTCCAATCTGTTTATAGTTCCCAAAAAGGAGGGAACGTTCAGACCAATCTTAGATCTCAAGATCTTAAACAAGTTTCTCAAGGTTCCATCGTTCAAGATGGAAACCATTCGAACTATTCTTCCTTCCATCCAGGAAGGTCAATTCATGACCACGGTGGATTTAAAGGATGCGTATCTACATATTCCTATCCACAAGGAACATCATCGGTTCCTGAGGTTCGCATTCCTGGACAAACATTACCAGTTCGTGGCGCTTCCTTTCGGATTAGCCACTGCTCCAAGGATTTTCACAAAGGTACTAGGGTCCCTTCTAGCTGTGCTAAGACCAAGGGGCATTGCTGTAGTACCTTACTTGGACGACATTCTGATTCAAGCGTCGTCCCTTCCTCAAGCAAAGGCTCACACGGACATTGTCCTGGCCTTTCTCAGATCTCACGGATGGAAAGTGAACGTGGAAAAGAGTTCTCTATCTCCGTCAACAAGGGTTCCCTTCTTGGGAACAATAATAGACTCCTTAGAAATGAGGATTTTTCTGACAGAGGCCAGAAAAACAAAACTTCTAGACTCTTGTCGGATACTTCATTCCGTTCCTCTTCCTTCCATAGCTCAGTGCATGGAAGTGATCGGGTTGATGGTAGCGGCAATGGACATAGTTCCTTTTGCACGCATTCATCTAAGACCATTACAACTGTGCATGCTCAGTCAGTGGAATGGGGACTATACAGACTTGTCTCCAAAGATACAAGTAAATCAGAGGACCAGAGACTCACTCCGTTGGTGGCTGTCCCTGGACAACCTGTCACGAGGGATGACATTCCGCAGACCAGAGTGGGTCATTGTCACGACCGACGCCAGTCTGATGGGCTGGGGCGCGGTCTGGGGATCCCTGAAAGCTCAGGGTCTTTGGTCTCGGGAAGAATCTCTTCTACCGATAAATATTCTGGAACTGAGAGCGATATTCAATGCTCTCAAGGCTTGGCCTCAGCTAGCGAGGGCCAAGTTCATACGGTTTCAATCAGACAACATGACAACTGTTGCGTACATCAACCATCAGGGGGGAACAAGGAGTTCCCTGGCGATGGAAGAAGTGACCAAAATCATTCTATGGGCGGAGTCTCACTCCTGCCACCTGTCTGCTATCCACATCCCAGGAGTGGAAAATTGGGAAGCGGATTTTCTGAGTCGTCAGACATTGCATCCGGGGGAGTGGGAACTCAATCCGGAAATCTTTGCCCAAGTCACTCAGCTGTGGGGCATTCCAGACATGGATCTGATGGCCTCTCGTCAGAACTTCAAAGTTCCTTGCTACGGGTCCAGATCCAGGGATCCCAAGGCGGCTCTAGTGGATGCACTAGTAGCACCTTGGACCTTCAAACTAGCTTATGTGTTCCCGCCGTTTCCTCTCATCCCCAGGCTGGTAGCCAGGATCAATCAGGAGAGGGCGTCAGTGATCTTGATAGCTCCTGCGTGGCCACGCAGGACTTGGTATGCAGATCTGGTGAATATGTCATCGGCTCCTCCTTGGAAGCTACCTTTGAGACGAGACCTTCTTGTTCAGGGTCCGTTCGAACATCCGAATCTGGTTTCACTCCAGCTGACTGCTTGGAGATTGAACGCTTGATCTTATCGAAGCGAGGATTCTCAGATTCTGTTATCGATACTCTTGTTCAGGCCAGAAAGCCTGTAACTAGAAAGATTTACCACAAAATTTGGAAAAAATATATCTGTTGGTGTGAATCTAAAGGATTCCCTTGGGACAAGGTTAAGATTCCTAGGATTCTATCCTTCCTTCAAGAAGGATTGGAAAAAGGATTATCTGCAAGTTCCCTGAAGGGACAGATTTCTGCCTTGTCTGTGTTACTTCACAAAAAGCTGGCCGCTGTGCCAGATGTTCAAGCCTTTGTTCAGGCTCTGGTTAGAATTAAGCCTGTTTACAAACCTTTGACTCCTCCTTGGAGTCTCAATTTAGTTCTTTCAGTTCTTCAGGGGGTTCCGTTTGAACCCTTGCATTCCGTTGATATTAAGTTATTATCTTGGAAAGTTTTGTTTCTAGTTGCAATTTCTTCTGCTAGAAGAGTTTCAGAATTATCTGCTCTGCAGTGTTCTCCTCCTTATCTGGTGTTCCATGCAGATAAGGTGGTTTTACGTACTAAACCTGGTTTTCTTCCAAAAGTTGTTTCTAACAAAATCATTAACCAGGAGATTATCGTACCTTCTCTGTGTCCGAAACCAGTTTCAAAGAAGGAACGTTTGTTGCACAATTTGGATGTTGTTCGCGCTCTAAAATTCTATTTAGATGCTACAAAGGATTTTAGACAAACATCTTCCTTGTTTGTTGTTTATTCCGGTAAAAGGAGAGGTCAAAAAGCAACTTCTACCTCTCTCTCTTTTTGGATTAAAAGCATCATCAGATTGGCTTACGAGACTGCCGGACGGCAGCCTCCCGAAAGAATCACAGCTCATTCCACTAGGGCTGTGGCTTCCACATGGGCCTTCAAGAACGAGGCTTCTGTTGATCAGATATGTAGGGCAGCGACTTGGTCTTCACTGCACACTTTTACCAAATTTTACAAGTTTGATACTTTTGCTTCTTCTGAGGCTATTTTTGGGAGAAAGGTTTTGCAAGCCGTGGTGCCTTCCATTTAGGTGACCTGATTTGCTCCCTCCCTTCATCCGTGTCCTAAAGCTTTGGTATTGGTTCCCACAAGTAAGGATGACGCCGTGGACCGGACACACCTATGTTGGAGAAAACAGAATTTATGTTTACCTGATAAATTACTTTCTCCAACGGTGTGTCCGGTCCACGGCCCGCCCTGGTTTTTTTAATCAGGTCTGATAATTTATTTTCTTTAACTACAGTCACCACGGTACCATATGGTTTCTCCTATGCAAATATTCCTCCTTAACGTCGGTCGAATGACTGGGGTAGGCGGAGCCTAGGAGGGATCATGTGACCAGCTTTGCTGGGCTCTTTGCCATTTCCTGTTGGGGAAGAGAATATCCCCCACAAGTAAGGATGACGCCGTGGACCGGACACACCGTTGGAGAAAGTAATTTATCAGGTAAACATAAATTCTGTTATTACTGATTCCCCAGTTTTGCATAACCAACACTGTTATAGAAATACACTTTTTACCTCTGTAATTACCTTATCTAAGCCTCTGCAAACTGCCCCCTTATTTCAGTTCTTTTGACAGACTTGCATTTTAGCCAATCAGTGCTCACTCCAGGGTAACTTCACATGCATGAGCTCAATGTTATCTATATGAAACACATGAACTAATGCCCTCTAGTGATCAAAATGCATTCAGATTAGAGGCAGTCTTCGAGGTCTAAGAAATTAGCATATAAACCTCCTAGAATTATCTTTCAACTAAGAATACCAAGAGAACAAAGTAAAATTGGTGATAAAAGTAAATTGAAAAGTTGTTTAAAATTACATGCCCTGCTAGTGAGTTCCGGGGGAGGAGCCTAGAGGTGCGGTCACCTGGAGTACCTGCTCTGTACTATCCCTGCAAGTCCTTGGCGAATTGGTTCGCGCCTAAACCCTTAGACCCAGGGTGGCTTGGTTTGACTAATTCTACCGTCACCGGAGCTCCACAATAGTGCCACAACACAGCACTATACTGCAGTTTACAGCACTTGAACTGTATTTATTTTTAAGTGGCAAACAAATAATCCTTGGGGTAACAGAATTGCTGCAGAGACTGGTCTACCCACAAACTCTAATTATATTTGTCTGTTTTTCCCCCCTCCTATGGGTGTTATGTCCGGAGGAGTATATCTTACCTGCAGTAGCGCCCTTCTGCTATCAGGTCAGACTACAGGGATTACCGGTATTGCATGAGAACTCCCGCTGGACTGAAGCTGTTTTATGATAGCTCTCGGCCACTCTAATCCCTGATACTATCGGCGGAAACCTTCGTACCAAAACCCTGAAGTTTGGTATCGTAAATAGAAGATCCACAGCTCACCGCTACTGCTCCAGACATAGCGGAATATCATCTCACTAGGATATACACATTTTACTCAGGGGCTAGTTTTGCAGAGATACAGGCTGCACATTGCCTTACCTTCCTCCCTTCGGCCGCCTTCTTCTTACGTTTGACGCCGGCTGTTGACTCCCCCCTCACCAGGCAACCGGCAACAAGAATATACCACCTATCGGCTTGCTCCGGGGGGTTCTCTGGTCTTTTCCCGGAGTCACCTGCCGGGGACGCCTTTGAACACTGGGCTGCTGTCCTCCTCCCCCACCGGTGCTGCGTGACAGGAGGCGGAAATCGGGCCTGAGTGAGAATCAGAGGGAGCCTGCCCGATGCGCAGTTGCTTGGAAGATATCAGTATCTGTGTGCTGGCTGGTGTTCTCCTCTCCCACCGGTGCTGCGAGAGAGGAGACCGGCTTCATTAGGCTGAGAGAGGAACAAGATAAAGCTACAGGAAAGCCGTGGGTGAGGGGGTGAGTACCACATAACTCCATTCAGAGTGATTCTTTTTGTTTTCTAAGCCCTAGAAGAAGGGCAAAACTTTCTAAGCAGAACATAACAAGGCCTAAACGAAAAGAAGGTAGCTAAATGAAGGGGGGACGCTTTATAAACTGTACCGTACATGAAAAATAACGGGAACATAAAAACAAAAAAAGCGGAAGGTTTGAGAAGCAGAAAATAAGAAAAAAGACAATATACGAACTCTCTAACTTAATATACTGAACGGACTTAAAACTATTATATATCAATCTGCATATGTTCTGTTATTAAGTATCTTTTTTCCAGGTACTTGACCATTTTTTTGTTTCCACTTGACTCTAACATATAGATATGTTCTTTGTATCCTTCATCCGGTCTGGAGAGAGGATATATTATTTTTCTTTTTTTTTCTCTTATTTAGTATAAGTTTTTGCAAGATACATTTGTTTCTCTTTTCACAGAATTCAAAGAGGGGGGATTTTATTATCTTTTCTGGTCAACCTGGAGAATTCAGGGGTTTAAGCATATCACCCTTGTCATACCCAGGGAGATATAAAGTTTATAGTGGAAGGTGTTGGATACTTCAGTAGGTCATTTAATAGAAATAAATCTTAGAAGTCAAGCACTGGTAATACCTATAGAAGAATGTATAATTTATTGTGATAGATTATATAATTGTACAAGTACCTGAGTAGTTAAAACAGTGAAGAGTAAAATATTGTATATAATTTCTCAGGTTAAGAAGCCAATTGTGATTGAGAGGCAACCTGAAAGAGTGCTGGATTTGGGCCTAAATTGGTCTTACATATATAGCTTTAGGAACTTGGCACCAAAATACTTTTTGACCTAATAGGAGGGAGCTTAAGGTGAATATAGTTCGTTAAAGACCCTGCACTCTCCCTGTACACTACAACGTCAAAAGCTATAAATTTGCTATCCCCTTTAGTTTCCAAGGGATTAAGTATAATACCCCTCTTATGCCCAGGGAGATACAAAGCTTATAGTGCAAAGTGTTGGATATCTTAGCAGGTCATTTTAATATAAAAAACCTTAGAAGCCAAGCATTGGTAATACCTATAGAAGAATGCATAATGTATGGTGACAGACTATATAATTGTACAAGCACCTGAATAGTCGAAACATGGAAGAGTAAAATACTGTATATAATTTCTCTGGTTAAGAAGTCAAAAATGATTAATAGGCAGCCTGAAAAGGTGCTGGATTTGAGTTTAAATTGGTCCTCTAAAATTAGCTTTAGGAACCTGACATTAAAATACTCTTAGACCTATCAGAAGGAAACCTAAGTTGAATATATTTTGCTAAAGACGCTGCACTCTCCTTGTACACTACAACGTCTAAAAGCTATAAATTTGCTGTCCTCCTTTTACTTTCTCTTTTTTTTCTATAGAGGGAGGAGGGAACAGAAAGAAACATAAGTGCTAATAAATTAAATTAGGGGTCCCCTAAAAAGGCATATTTTCTGAATAACCCCAGGTTCATATGGCACCACTATAGAGTGCTTAAACTCTCATCCTCCCTAAGAAAAATGCACAAACATTTTAGGTAGGTTACCTCCTCAGTTAACTCCTGTTTTAATTAAAACAAAAAATAGTAAAATCAATTATCTCTCTCAAATTGTCAGTTTAAACCCCTTTTTTTTTTTAACCTCTAGCAGGCGTAACTAAAGGGAAGGTTTTTTTGTTTTTTTTGTTTTTTCTCTCTCTCTGTTTCCTCTCTTGCATTTCTTTTTTCTTTTTTCCTTCTCCTGGCGCACTCTCTCATAGGTATTAAGGAGAAATTAAATAAAATCCTCACATATACCCTTTTTCACAATTTTGCACAATCACACGGCAAGAACTCTCTAGTAGTACTTGTCTCACTTTAGTTTTTTTTCTTTATTCTCACCTCTCCCCTCCCCAGCACAATCTTATCCTGGGTAAATATTACTCTTTCTCATCAATTTCACGCACATTGCACGAATTCACTCACGTTATTTCACTTGGTGGTGAACTAACTAGAAGACCTTTTCAGTCACTTATCTGTACATGGATAAGTATATACACGGGCACTCTAAAACTTCTCCCGCGGCTATGACGGGGAGACAGAGGGAGAAGAAAAACAAAACTATTCCTGAAACATCAATTGATGTACATTCACCTATCTCTTTACTTCAAGGTAGCTCGGATTCACTTGACATCCACACATTAGTTTCAAGTATTTCAGAGGCTTTAACGCCCAAATTTGATCTTTTGAAACTCGAAATAAAACAAGACATTGCTACTTTATCTAATGAGGTTAAACAGTTTGCCTCTAGAATTTCTGAGGCTGAACAAGAATCTCAGATCTTGAAGATCTGACTGTAAACTATAAAGATAATTTTGAATCTGTAAATAACACTCTGTTGAAAATGCAAAACAAAATTGAAGATCTGGAGGACAGATCAAGGAGGAATGACCTAAGGATCATAGGGGTTCCTGAGGATAGACAATTTGAAGATCTAGACAAATTAATATCTATTACACTTCCCCGATTATTGCAGATACCAGAATCTTATCCTCCCATTATTATAGAAAGGGCCCATAGGTTAGATACATCAGATTCACGCAGAACTAACACAAGGCCAAGACCAATCATTGCAAAGCTTTTACATTTTCAACAGAAAGTTACTTTACTTCAGGCCTTCCGCAAACATCAACCCGTTTTCTTAGGTGAGGCAAAAATATATTTGTTCCAAGATTACTCAGCTGGCACTGCAACTAAAAGGAGAGAGCTAGCCCCACATTGCACAAACTTTATTAAAAAAGGGATACAAGCAACCCAGCTAGATTGAAACTTAGTATAGATGGGCAAGTACAATTCTTTGAAACAGCCCGTGAGGCTGCTAAATTCTATGCTGAATCCTTCCCTCTAGAATAAAATCTGAAGGGAGTTAAACCAAATTAGTAAGATCATGCACCTAGATCGATTAAAGATGAATAAGCTGTTTATATATAGAGTAAAAACAAGAGACAAGACTAAGGCTATTTTTTTGCCTGCTATATAGGGACTCGTGATGCTGTAACATGGGAACTGGGAATTCTTTTTTATGTTGTTTGTTTTTGTCTTTTTTTTTTTTTTTTTTTCTCTCTCGCTATGTGCTTTTTAGAAAATGTCTGTGGAGGGGAACCTTAAATTGACTTCCTGGAACATAGGTGGCCTAACCTCCTGAATAAAACGAAAGGCAATACTCTCTCAACTAAGAAAAAACTACACGGATATAGCCTTTTTACAAGAGACACACCTAAAACCTGAAGAGGTATTAAAACTTAAAACATCTTGGGTCAAAAAGTCTTATACTCCTCTACTATAAAAAGAAAAAGTGGGGTAGCAATCCTCTTGGGGAAGAAACTTTCTTATGAAATCATCCAGGCAGAATCAGACCATGAAGGGAGATACCTAATGGTTAAAATCAAAATATGTAAAACAATGTATACACTGTGCAATATATACGCCCCCAATGTTTTTTCTCTCCCTTTTTGGGAAACTTTACAAAATAAGCTTCTTTCTTTCTGAGAAGGGTATTTAATACTTGGGGGCGATTTTAATATGGCCCCTCAATACCCGCTTGATAGGCTTAGGCAGAGTGCTATACCTCACAAAACCAAGAGAGATAATTTGGAATCAAAGTTATTTATCAAATTGTTTCATAATCTGAAACTCTGCGATATTTGGAGGATTCAAAACCCTGATCTCAGAGATTTTACATGTCACTCCAGGGCACATAAAACTCTCTCAAGGATAGACCTGATTCTGCTAGATGAAAGAGCATGTAAAATGAAAATTGTGGCTGGGATTCTACCTATCACAATTTCAGATCACGCCCGATCACTCTTGAATGGCATTTAAACACGTTAACTAGCAGAAATACTCGATTTTCTTTTCCACGTTTTCTAGCATCCAATTTAAAATTTTAAAACTGGCTCGTTGATAAGTTCCGTGAATATGCATCTTTTAACCAAGAACATGTTTCTCAACCTGCCTTACTTTGGGACACCGCCAAGGCGGTGTTACGCGGGGAAATCCTGGCGTATACTATCTCTAGGTCTAAAAATCTTAAAAGAAGGGAATGCGAGGTATTGAAGGCAGTTACAAATTCATATAATTGGTATATTCTACAGAAATCCACTGATAATTGGTCCAGATACAGCAAGGCACTAGCAGATAGGGACTCACTCATACTCTACAAAACTACTCAGAGAGATCTTAGACTACAAGCTAAGCTATACCGGTATGGTAATAAAACCGGGAAGCTTTTGGCAAACCTGGTTAAGTCCGATAAAGGTTCCTCCATAATTAAAGCAATTACCTCGGATAGCAAAGTTCTTACATCCTCTGAAGAAATACGCAGAGTGTTTGCAGAATATTATAAAGAAATATATACTCAAAGAGTTTCTAATACCATACAGAGGGAAGGTTTCTGGGATAAGATAGTCTTTCCAACACTATCATCAGAATCAGTCAAAACATTACAAGCCCCTATTACTGAAACAGAAATTTCTAAGACAATTAAAAAATTAGCCCTTAACAAAGCTCCAGGACCGGATGCGCTCCCGAACGAATTTTACAAAATACTGGCACCTGATATAACACGGCATTTAACTTTACTTTTTAATGAAATTTATATAACGGGTAGTATGCCTACACAGGAATTCGTTGCCTCATATACATCCCTTATACTTAAGCCGGGCAAAGAACCAAATAGAAAAAAGTCATATAGGCCTATCACGCTTTTAAATACAGACTACAAATTGTTTACAGCCATTCTAGCACATAGACTTCAATCCTTGCTCCCTAACATCATACACAAAGAACAAGCTGGTTTCCTTTTGAAACGAAACTCATCAGCCAAAATAAGAGAGGTTTTCTCGACTATAGAGTACTTTAAAAACATAGGGGAATCGGAGAGACCTGGGGGGGAGGACACCCCTGACAGGGCGATTATTTCTATAGATGCTGAAAAGGCGTTTGACTCGGTTCATCATGATCATCTGTCCTTCACATTACAGCAATTTGGTATTGGAGGTAATTTTTTACGTCTATTTAATAACTTATATAGCAACGCCTCCACGAACATTTTAGTAAACGGGGATCTGACCCAGAATATAAGACTCGGTAGAGGAACCAGACAGGGGTGTCCCCTCTTCTCTTCGATCTGGCAATTGAGCCTCTTGCTCTACAAATTAGACATCAACTAGAAGGGATCAAGGTAAGAGAAAAAGAACTGCAAATTGCACTTTACGCGGATGACGTACTGATTTACATATCAAACACAGCCAGAAATATCCCTAAACTTCTCGAAATAATAGACCAATTTAGTTCCTTTTCGGGCTACAAAGTAAATATCTTAAAATCAGAATTATGCTGGCTTAAACAAAATAAGGACTCATGCGAAAACATTCCGTTCTCTATAGTACAGGATGCATTCAGGTATCTGGGCATATGGGTCTCTCCTGACCCTGGTGCTTGGTACGACTTGAATGTTCTACCTGTCCTTAAGAAAATCAAGGAAGCTTTTAAAAACTGGCAGAACCTCCCTCTCTCTTTATCAGGACGCATAGCTCTATATAAAATGTCATTACTTCCAAAAATTTTATACGTGCTCCAGAATACTCCACTTATCTTAAAAACGATAGATATCTTATCCTTTAATTCAGCCCTTCGCTCTTTCATCTGGCAGAATAAGAAACCTTGAATCTCGCTGACCAAATTAGTACTTCCCACAGAATATGGAGGACTCTCCTTACCAGACATTCGTTTTTACAATGTGGTTTTTCAAGCCAGGGTGGTCATGGACTAGCTGACCAACTCTAACTATGTAACAAATTATGAACTGGAAGGTAACATAGCCTATCCATACTCCTTGATAGCCCTATTGCACTGTAACAGTAATGAAATTCCTCCTGAAATAAAAAAGATAAAATCTATTTATAATCCAATACAGATGTGGAAAAAGCTATGCTCTTTTCTATGTGTCGAATCAAGGATTTCAAGGTTTATCCCTTTTTTAAACAACCCACAATTCCTAATTGGGATACAATCCCCTCTTTTCTCTAAATGGGAATCACTGGGCCTCATAAATGTCTCTCAGATACTAGATTTTGAGAATAGGTGTATTAAAACATTTAACTCTCTTAAAGAGGAATTTCACTTGCCTAACAAAATTTTTTATGCCTACCTTCAAGCGAGACATTATGCGTTCAAATTAATAAATGATTTGGGCTGGGAGTGGTCTTTAGGTATTCTCGAAAACTGGCTTAATCTAGTTAAAAATGGCATAACCTCAATTTCATACATCTACCAAAAATTGATCTCCCTTAAGGGATCAGAAACAGCTGAAAAAATACAAGTCAAATGGGCAGAAGCTTTAGAAGAATCTTCATTAGAGGCTTCGGTAGTAACTTTATCATTTAAAGTGATTTCACAAGCCACTCTCTCTGCCTCTTGGCGGGAGGCACATGTGAAATTACTACATATGACATATTTTACCCCAGAAAAAGGAATTAAATGTCGGAACACCAGCTTCAATAAATGCCCAAAATGTTCATACACATCGGCTAGTCTTACCCACATGTTTTGGCACTGCCCAAAAATTAGAAATTCTTGGTTAAAGATACAATACTGGATAAACAATTCAATGGGCATTCCCTCTTTGACTTTATCTCCTTTAAATATAATCTTTCCTGTTACAAATCTTGGTCTCCCTAGGCATAAACTTAAAATAGTTACTTTAGTAATACTTGCTGTTAGATATTTGATACTGAAAAAGTGGAAGGCAAAGGGAACTCCAAGTGTTTTAGAGGTAAAGAACTGCTTAAAAAAACAGTGTATTATTGAACAACTAAACACTAATTTAAATAGCAATCAAAATGTTGAGAGATTCTTCTCCAAGTGGTCAAATTTTATTAAAACTCTACCTCCTAGTGAGATAGATTATTTAATATACCCATTCAGAAACACGGAATTGGTTCTTTTAGGAATATGGTGACCCTCCACAGACAAGAACAGACAAGATTTTTTTTCTTTTTTTTTTTCTTCCCCTCCTCCTTGTTTTTGTTTTGGTTCTGTTTTGGTTGCTTCGTTGTTTTTCAGCTCAGTAGATGAGTGTATGAATTAAATTCTGTTATGATTACTCCAAAAAAAAAAAAAAAAATGAAAAAGTTATAAAAACCTCACTTTGTGTACTAATACTAATTTATCGCTTTGAATTTTTTTTTTTTTTTTTTTTTTTTTTTATATATATTTGATTTTTATTTGAGTTTCACATAACAATAAAAGCAAATGATAATACAATTGACCAAAAAGAAAAAATGATGTGATACATACATAAACATTAGATGACATCTATTAAGCGTAAGGGAAGTCATGGGCTTCCTTAGTCTACAAATGACTAGTCCAGGTGATATTTAGTCTTTTCATATGAGCAAAAAAGGATGATCCTGGCAAGTATCAACATGTATAAAAGTTTAAAGTTCGATGGTAATAAACAATTGCCAGGTCTGGTTTCAATCGGACCTTTTTTCAGAGTTATAATAGACTCTAACATTTAAAACAAAAATAAAAAAAAACAAAAACACAAATCAAAAACAAAACAAATAGAAATAGATAAATTCGATGGACTGAAATAAAAATTAAAATGTTAAATATAAAAGGTTGAGTGTGAATGTAATTGTAATTGTACCCGGGTAACTGGTGCGGCAGGACATCAGAAAGTGTTTAGCGTGACGTGTGGCAGGAGTCTTGGGGAGTATGTTGTTAGTTTATATAGAAGAATTTGAGGGTAGGCACAGCTGCATCCCCTATTTGGGCAAGGCTAGAATGAAGGACTCCCATAGGAAAAGCATATTATTGAAAAAATCTAGATTATCCGATCTGAGATAGTGGAATCTTTCTAGGATTAGGTCAGAGCTGACAAGCTTTCTCCAATCACTGATACTTGGGATTGTGGCTGATTTCCAATATCTGGGTATCATTTGTTTTGCTGTGTTTATCATGATTTGGAATAACTGTTTGCGTAGCTTGCATGCTACCTGGGGAGATCCTTGAAGCAAAATTAGCTCCGGACCAGGGGTTAATTGAGTGGAAAGAACCTTATTGACATCTCTAAAGATCTCAAACCAAAACTGTCTAATTGGATCACATTCCCACCAGATATGTTTCATATTACCCTCTTGATCGCACCCCCTCCAGCATTTACCTGTACTATTTTTATATATTTGTTTCAGTCTTGATGGAGTCATATACCAGCGCATACAGATTTTAATATTTGTCTCTTTTGCTCTAGAAGAATGTGCTGACTGTGACAGTCTTTTGAATCTAGAAAGCCATTCTGTGGGGGGCGTGTGTGCTACTAGTTCTCTATCCCACCCTATAGTATATGAAGGCAGCTTGTCGAAACTATTTTCTAAAACTAATTTATATAGTGAGGAGATTGATCTCAGGTTTTCTGATCCATTTGAGCAGGCTTGTTCAAATTGTGTAAGTGGACGTGTGAAGTCCGCTTTGTATTTGTGTGAGAGGATGAAGTGTCTGGCCTGATGGTAGGTGAACCAGGAGGTGAAAAAGGGGGGAGATAATAGGTCAATTTGCTGCTTTGTCATTAGTTGATGTTTGTCTAATAAGGTGTGAATTTGGATCTGTGCACTCAGAGGGAAGTTAGTGTTTGTATTTCTTTCTATTTGTAAGCCTGGGGGAAATTCAGGGTTTGATAGTAGATTTGTGAGCGGGGAGAATTTAGTGGAGATTTTCGGATGTGTTTTAAGGACAAATAGCCAATCCTTCCAAGTTTCATTAGTAATACCTAATTGGGAGTTTGTTGGACTTTTCACAGCTGAAGGGTTCCAACACAAACTGCCAATGGTATCAGTGCCCGCTAAAGATGTTTCTATCTGTACCCAACCCTTGGATTGATCAATCTCATATCTGCACCAGTCCACAACTCTTTGGAGCGAGATAGCTAACTTGTAGGAGCTGAGGTGGGGAACGCCCAAACCTCCTTGTGTCATGAGTTTATAAATCGTGCTTTTACTAATACGTGGAGGTCTGCGCCTCCAGATATAGTCATTCATTATTTTTTGTAATATATTGATCTCTCTAGAAATGTTTTGAATGGGGACAGTTTGTAATATGTATAATGCTTTGGGCAATAACACCATTTTCGCTGCTTGGATCCTGCCCAACCAAGAGACATTTTTTAAAAGCCAGGAGGAAGTTAGTGAATGAAATTCAGTAATCAATTTCTCATAGTTATATTTACGTGTGGATTGTCTGTCTGGGGTGAGATAGATACCTAGGTATTTAAGGCATTTGGACTGCATTTTAAGGGGGCATTGTGTCTTAATAGCTTCTAGAACCGGATGTGGTACCCTCACCGGCAGGAATTCAGATTTTGACGTGTTGACTGAAAAATTAGACACCTTACCGAAAGAGTCAAGTTCCAATAGGGCATGAGAGATAGATTCTAACGGATCAGTCAGTGTAAGTAACAAGTCGTCCGCGTAAATGGCCAGCTTATGGTTCCTGGATCCTAACTGTATTCCCTTAATGTGGCTATTTGATCTGAGTTTGATTGCTAAGGGTTCTAGAGAGAGAATGAATAGTAAGGGTGAGAGGGGGCAGCCCTGTCTGGATCCATTTCTAATTTCAAAGTGTTCGGACAAGGTCCCATTTACCCTGATCTGTGCCGAAGGGGTGGTATAAAGAGCCATTATTTTTTGTATAAAGTGATTGGGAAAGTTGAACTGTCTGAGAGTCATCTGTAAGTAGGTCCAGTCAAGTCTGTCAAATGCCTTCTCGGCGTCGGTGGATACAAAAAGAGTTGGGATGTCAGCCAATTGTACGTATTCTAATAGATTTAGGACTTTTACTGTGTTATCTTTTGCTTCCCTAGACGGCACAAAGCCTGCTTGGTCTTGGTGGATTATTAGGGGTAGTAATTTGTTTATTCGGGTGGCTAGAATTTTTGCGTATAGCTTTAGATCTGTGTTAAGTAACGAAATTGGTCTGAAGTTGGCCGGATGATCTGGTGTTTTACCTGGTTTTTCTAGTACTGTCACCACAGCCTGGAGCATAGTGTCCGGGAAACATGTGCTATCTGATACATGGTTAAATAAAGAAGTCAGATATGGGGCGAGGAGTTTGGAGAAAGTTTTATAATAAAGCCCAGAAAAGCCATCTGGGCCCGGAGCTTTGTTAGGCTTAAGGGTTTTTATTGCATCTAGCACTTCTCTAAGGGTGAAGGGTTGATCTAGTGCTTTAGACTGTTCTGCATTTAACTGTGGGACTTGTATTTGATCTAGATATTGCTTGCAGTGATAGGAGTGAGCTTGAGTGTTCCTATTTGGGTATAAATTATAAAGTTTATGGTAATAAGCCTTAAATTCCTCTGCAATCTTATGGGTATCCTCTACCTGTCTGCCTGATTTGCTTTTAATTGAGTGTACATATGTGCGTTGTTGCCTTCTCTTCAAGGTTCTCGCTAACCATTTCCCTGGTTTATTTCCTTCACTATAAAATGTTTGTTGGAAGGACAGTAGTTGTCTCTGAGTGGACAGTTGGAGTAAGTTATTTAATTTGTCTCGTTTGGCGTTAAGGTTATCCAAAGTAGATGGGTTGTCTGGGTATTGTTTATGTTGAAAGTCCAAGTCAGCTATATCTTTCGCTAGAGAAGAGAATTTCTCCCTACTCTTCTTCGTCACGTATGCTTTGGTCTTGATAAGCTCCCCTCTAATTGTGCTTTTATGAGCCTCCCAAAGGGTGGTGATATTAACCTTGGGTGAGTCGTTCAGGGCGAAATAGGATTTAATGTGTTTAGCTAAATTAGTTATTTGTGTTTTACCTTTTAGTAGCGACTCATCCAGTCTCCATTGGAATGTTCTGAGAGGGGCTGAGGGCCATGTTAGTCTACAAGAGACCAAAGAATGGTCAGACCAAGTGGTGTGCGAGATGTTGGCTGCTTTCAAGTAGGAGAGTACTAAGTGATCAATTAAAATGTAGTCTAACCTGGAGTAACACCTATTTGGGTTTGAAAAAAAGGTAAAATCCCTTTTCTGTGGGTTCATGTACCTCCATGTATCATGTACCCCTAGCAATTTGAGATTCTGCCATATAGTTTGCATTTTGGGTATTTTAATTCTCGTGTCTGGGTTGGTACAATCCATTTTAGGATTTAGGGGTACATTGAGATCTCCCGCTAGGATTAAAGATCCTTTAATATGTGACAGGATGGTATTGGTGGTAGTATTAATGAACGAGCTTTGGGATCTATTTGGGGCATAAACATTCACTAATGTAACAGGTTTTCCAAAAAGAAGACCTGTAACGCATAGGAATCTACCATCTTTATCATGTTCTATGTGGGTTTTAGTGAAAGCAATGGACCTATGTATCAAAATGCTGACACCATTGATTTTTTTGGATGGGTTGGAACTGTGGAAGTGCAAGGGGTAGTTAGAAGAAAAAAACTTAGGAACATGACCAAACTTAAAATGTGTCTCTTGTAACATTAAGATGTGCCCCCCTTTCTTGTGTAGGTCTAGTAAGGCCATTCTGCGCTTATTTGGACTATTGAAGCCCTTAACATTTTGGGTGAGGATGATTACATCCTGTGTGTTATTCCTATTCATACCTGTGCTTTTTGACAGAAATTATGTAAGTGAAATGAGATTTCCTGCCACACTCACCAAGATGAAAACCCGGGTACTGCACTCTGTGTAGAAAAATATAAACAAAAACATGAACAAAAAAAACAAAGTAGAAAAAGAAAATTACAATTAACAATTTAACATTCCAAGCGCTACCTCTGAACAGGGGGAGCGCTTGTTGCAACATCAACACTAGGGGAGACTAATTCTCCCGCCTGGCTGAGAGAACTGAATAATCTAACAATAAGCCAAACATGGCTCAACTTCTAGGTTTGTGAGATTAAACATGTAAATATTAAACATTATTAAGTCTAAGTAAACTTAGTCAGGCTGTAATTTATTAACTCTACCAACATGTGTCTAAGATTTATCTTCTAACAGTAAGAACTTTATATGGCCCCTACCCGTATATTGGGTATTACCTATGTCTCGCGACATGCTTAAGTATACTAGGGGGGGACCTACCCCTACAGCATTTAGACAAGGAATTTTAATATAAAAATTACATTGCAAGATAACAAAAAAAGGATACAACACAAACAGTCTCAATCAACCCTTTTCTTTTAATTGTGGTTGACTATGTGTGCTGGGTCGACGAGTCTTCTTAGGCTGAACTTGTTGCCACTCTTTCCTCTGTGGCAAAGGACCACCATTGGTCTCTAAGCTTGATTGTTCCTGAGTAGCCTGTGTTGTCACTCCTTCTGGGGTTGGAATGTCTAATTCTGTGCATATCTTTGGGATTTCTTCCAGAGAGGAACATGAGTATCTTTTTCCTTGCCTTAGGATTATTAGGTGAAAGGGGAATCCCCATCTGTAAGGGATGTTCATCTTTCGAAGTGATAAGGTGAGCGGTTTAAATTCCTTTCTTTTGGCAAGGGTCCTTTGGGAGAGATCTGCATAGAATTGTAGTTCTGCATTCTCATATTTTATGGGTTGTTTCTCCCGAGCCTGCTTCATAATATCCTCCTTTTCCTTGAAGTTTGTTATACGGACAATCACGTCTCTTGGGGGCTGCGAGTCCAAGGGTCTTGGCCTCAGAGCCCTATGAGCTCTATCAATGTCTATTTTTGCAGGAGGCTCTGTTTGCTTTAAGAAATTAAAGAGGTCTTGTAGATATTGATCTAGGTCTGCAGTCGGGATAGCTTCGGGAATGCCCCTTATTCTAATGTTGTGCCTTCTGCCTCTATTCTCTGCGTCGTCCATTTTTTCTTCTAAGTCATGGATCTCCCCATGCTGTTTAAGAATAATGTTGTGAAGGTCTGTTATTGCTGAGGCATGAGCATCCTGTGTACTCTCTACTGCTTCTACCCTGTGTCCGATCTCTCCCATTTCCCTTTTAAGATCACTGATTTCCTCTTTAATGCACTGCTTTACTTGTGAGATTAAGGTAGAGAAGTCTTTTTTTGAAGGGAGAGATTCAAACAAAGCTTTTGGTATTGTGATAGTGTCAGTTACAGTCTCCGTGTCAGATTCTGACGAAGAAGATGCAGCAAGTGATTCAGGATCCTCTGTGATACTGGCAGCAGCAGCAGCTTGATTTTCTACTGATTTAAAGTAGCTGTTAACAGATGGGGTTGTGTGGCTGCGTGGCTTGGGGCCTAGACCCTTTTTGCTAAGCTTTTTAGGTGACATGATTGAATTTTGTGTGCTCAGTTACTCTGCTCAGATCTTGCTTAAATGCTTTAAAATGAAATCTTCAGGGACTACAGGTGACTGCTTATTAGTGGGTCTCCAGAGTAATTAAAGGCAGGTTAGGTGCAGGAAAAGGAAAAATATATGTAGAAAAAGGCCACTGTGCTGATGACTTTCCCTTTATTCCGGTTTTGTGCTGTAGGGAGCTGAAGGCCTTGTCTGTGTAGTTTGATTATAGCATAGGCTCAAAAGCGTGAGGCCACCAGACCCCTATCATTTTTCTGTTGTAGGCTAATTCTTGAGATTTATACTCCTTTATGTGGGCTCATGAAAGTGCGTGCTTTGTTTGTCCTCCCATTTGTCTCTACTAATAAAATTGGCCAGCCATCGAGGGAATGGGGGTATTAGAGGGGTTTATAACCCAAAAATGTATAAGTGATTCTGCTTTCCCCGTTCTTCACCTCTAAAGCGCTAGGGGAGGTAAACTTCATGAAGCGCGGCCTACCGCGCCCCTTCTCTGTGTAGCATGAGCGGTAAAATGGGCTGCGTGATAGTTGTTTTTTACAGACCCCTGCGTGTTATCTCACAAATAGCCAATTTTTCAAACTGTCTTACCGCTGACCCGTTGAGGCATGTCTTTGCAGGGCCCGGCGTGTAGCGTGGTTATGCTCCAGAACGGATATGCTGGCGTGGGTGGAGTGCGCCACAGGTACTGTTCACATCGCTCTGGGGTGCCGATGATTCACAATTCAGCCGAATTCAGGAGCAGTGCTTAATGTGCTATGATCTTACGCACTTGTGACTCCTTTGTTGTCGCTGGGCTTGATTTTAATCGCCTCTCAGCCAGATTGGGCACAGGAGCTCTAGTAAGCCGCGGCCATCTTCCTGGCTGGCTAGCTCCGCCTCCCTGAATTTTTTTTTATTGTAGCATATTATGTTATTCCTGGCCCTGCGTGGCAAATAAAGGCTGAATTTATTTGATTGTACACAATGTGGGATATAAATAAATAATTAAAAAAAAAAAAAATTACATGCCCTATTAAAATCATGCACGTTTTTTTTGGACTTGACTGTCCCTTTAATCTAGGCCTATTTTGTAATGTAACATACCACCGTTTCGCTGACAAATGCGATTGTATTTAAAAAATGGGTTTCTTATTGAAATTATTTACATACCACTTGTGCAATCAAATGGATGTAAAAGCTTCCCTGGGATCCCCTTTGTTCAGACACAGCAGACATGCCATTGTTTTTGGTAAATAGAAGGCCGCTAATTGCAGCTGCACACCACACGTATGGAATACCCAGCAGTGAAAGGTTTAATCAGGTAGCTTGAAAGGTTAATTTTAGCTTTAGTGTAGAGATTTACCCTCCCACCCCTGATCACTACCCAATCCCTCCAAAACAGCTCTCTTCCCTAAGTCACCCCCTACTGGTCACGGCCACCTTAGGTACTGTCAGAGAGTCTGCCAGTATGCAGTTTTAGGGATAGTATTTAGTTTTTTTTTTTTTTTTAAATAAAAAACAATTTGGAGTGTAGGGAACCCTCCTCACCCTCCTACCTCCCTGATTCCCCCCCAAAAAGCTCTCTAACCGCCCCCCCTCACTAGTCTCACTAGTTTTTCTGTAGTGTAGTGGTCCCCCCTCACCCTCCTACACTCTCCTCACCTCTTTTCCGTAGTGCAGAATTCCACCCACCCGCTCCCTTAAATATTTTTATCTGTAGCGTAGGATCCCATTCTCTCCCTCCTTCACCGCTGGGCCTCCCACTGGCTCCCACCTTCCCTCCCACACCTTCTGCCAGCACCAACAGAGATCGTAGCAGACAGTGACACAGACCGTGCCACTGTCTGTAACAATCTGACCATCTACCTTCATATGGTAATGGGAACATAAGTGCTTCCTTGCCATAGGAAGGGAGATGCCTTCTGCCTCTGGCTGCAGTCTCAGCTGTCAGAGCCAACAGCCCAGACTGTAGCATGAGGCTGAAAGTTGGACGTAGCTACTAAATCAACAGGATACACTGTGCAAAGTACCCTGTGACATAGTAGCTATGTCCTATCGGTTTAATGGGGTTAAAGAAGCAGCAATTTACTACTGGAACACATCAGTAAACCAATGATAAGAAGTATATTTGTACAGCTACCAACCGGCAGCTAGCTCTCAGCTTCTGAGCCTACCTAGGAATGCTTTTCAACAAATGATACCAATAGAACAAAGCAAATTAGATAAAGAAGTAAATTGGAAAGTTGTTTAAAATTGTATTCTCTACCTGAATCATGAAAGAAAAATGTTGGGTTCCATGTCCCTTTAAGGTGACAACACTGATTCAACTTAGTTCATTAGAAATATTTTAGCAAACAGGTATTTAAACAAACAGATACCAATAGCTTTTTTTTAATCTCCATCTAATAGCTAAATATATATATAAAATACACATAGTAATATTGTCACTTAAACTACCTAATATGCCCACTGAATGTTTTTCCTATCATGATTGTTGATAACACTGATAATACACCTTGAGAGAGGAAAGGATTAGTGAGACAAAGTGAGGGAGAGTGGGAGGAAAATACAAGTTCACAGAAAAGTTTATTAAAGCATTAACCCAAGCCTCCCTGGAAGAAAGTGTAACATGCACAATTTTATCCCCTTAAAGACCAAGGTATGTCGCTGGTCTTTAAGGGGTTAAAATTGGGGATTGCGCAATTGTTATTTCTGGTGACAAGAAGGGAGGGAATGATAGCGCGGTCCCACCCGCGCTATTATAAAAAAGAAAACTCTTAATGACCGTGATGTACAATGTATTTTACCGCAAAAGGCATTAAAAAAAATGTATATTGTAATAATGAGTTACTTTAAAAAATTTAACATTTTACGCATTATTACATTTTTATTTTAATGGCTAAATATTCAGAGAGATCCAAAATATTTGTCCAAGTATTCAGCGAAAACCAAATGTTTCCAGTATTCAGATTCAATTAAGTATAAATGGAACATTATAATATATTTGCACATTTAATTTTAACAGTGGAAATTATTTTACAGCAATCCAACCACATCATCAGATCATTTTGAGGATTTTTATCTCCTTAACCCCTTAATGACCACAATGTACCCTGTATGTCACTGGTCGTTAAGGGTTTTTTCAGGACATAATAGCACAAGTCTAGCAAGAACACGCTATTAATGCCCTCCCTCCAGCACACTTTGTGGAATAGAGCAGTCGCAACACTGGTGGCAAGACCACGGTATAAAACAATCAAGTCCCAAAAAAAGGCCAGCGACATGCAGGGTACGTCGCTGGTCCTTAAGGGGTTAAATAACAAAACCAAAGATTCATAATAAAAACAAGTTAAACTAGTTTACTGCAGTTTCAATTAATTTCCTCATCACTGCAGAATTTTCACTGGGACGTATAATTGTAGAAATAATTCCAGTTGACATTTAAAACCTGACATCCAACTTTATTTCGTAGAAGAAATGTAAAATCCTATTTCATGTTTTAATAATTTCATGAATATTTAAATTGCTATAGACATTTGTTCATCTAAACTTTTTCAGTTCATCTGTAAGGCTCTGAAATAGTTAATGTTTCTACTAAGGAACTGACGGTTGTTTTAATAATGTTTGATATAAACTGGCATGCCATAAGACAAACAAAATTAAATTTTCCCTGGAGTGGCTGCTGGCAGATGGATGCTGGAGCCAAAGTTTAACTGCGACCGTAATCTGTCCATTTTTTAGTCCAAGTCACTTGAAAGTGGAAAGTGTTACACAAATTCCCAGAGGACTTTTGCATATGTACATTACAATTTTATTAATGATGTAGCTGCTTCCCTCATTAAGACTCTTCCTATATAATAAACCCACAGATCAACCATGGCTTGATTTCTAACTAAAGCAATTATTTCCAGACTTCTTGTGTAATAGCTCCAAAAAAAAAATTGGCTTTTCCTCTTTGCTACGTGTAACTAGCAAGTGTCAAGTGCAAAAACAAAGCTTCTGCATAATACTCGTTTTCCAAATTAAAACAATATTTTAAGCAAATTTATATTGGTTTGAGTGTTCTCTGTTTTCTTAAAGAGAAAGTCTACCCTAAATTTTCTCCCTTTAAAGGGACACTAAACCCATATGTTTTCTATCGTGATTCAGATAGAGCATGCAAATGTAAACAACTTTCTAATTTACTCCTTTTAGCAATTTTTCTTCGTTCTCTTGCTATATTATGAAATAAAAATATTTGGTTTAGTATCCCTTTATTTTTGTAAGAAAATAAATGTGTTCAGAGCGCCTCAAATGGGCTAGGTGTTGTACAATGTGTAGAGTGTGTATTTAGAAATATTTTAATCAAGAATAAAACATGCCACGGTGGGTACAGTGGTAATAAATGACAATAAAAACAATAAAATGTGGATCCACTCTTGTACAAATTAAATATTGAATATATCTATATAAAAACACTGAATATAAAATGATACAGAGGCAATAATAATGGTAGCCCCAATAAAAATATGAGAAAGTTAAAATTCCAAACAATGTCTGAAAGAAATCAATCCAATGTGTGGATTAATAAAATGCAGTAAATCAAATGTATGGATTGCTGATATCGACTAGGAGGAGGATACCGTAAGAGATATTGTGTACCAGTGTTGGTGGTAATAATGTGTATAAAAAGGCTAACTAGTTAGCCTACTGTTCAGAGCTATAGGTGCTCGTCTTTGGCGCTACACCCCATCAAAATCCCTTTATTTTTTTCCCAATGATCAATTTTACCTGCTGGAGTGTATTACATTTTGTAAATTAGTCCCTTTACCTTTATTTAGGCATTTGAGATAGCTGATTTTGCCCATGGTATCCCAATCTATGCTGAAAGTTTCTGTACTTAAAGGGACACTCAAGTCAAAATTAAACTGTCATGATTCTGATAGAGCAGGCAATTTTAAAACAACTTTCCAATTTACTTCCACTAACAAAATGTGCATAGTCTTTTATATTTACACTTTTTGAGTCACAAGTTGCTACTGAGCATGTGCAAGAACTCACAGAATAAACTAATATGCATTTGTGATTGGCTGATGGCTGTCAAATGATACAGGAGAAGTTGAAATAAACATAACTTTGAAACTTGTCAGAGAAAAATATATTACTAATTTGAAGTTCAGACTAAGTGCTATTACATTGTCTTTTTATCATGCAAATCTATTGTATTTACTGGTCCATTAAAGGGACATGATACCCAAAAATGTTCTTTAAAAAGTTTCAAGATAAGTTTACTTCTCTTATTAAATGTGTGTCGTTCTCATGCTATTCTTTGTTAAAGAGAGATCCAGATAGGTAGTGTTCATATGTCTGCAGCACTACATGACAGGAAATAGTGCTGCCATCGAGTGCTCTTGCTAATGTATTAAATTGTTGCAAAACTGCTGCCATATAGTGGTGCAGACATGTGCACACTCCTGACCTTACCTTCCTGCTTTTCAACAAAGGATAACAAGAAAACAAAGAAAAATTGATAAAAGAAGCAAATTGCAAAGCTGTTTAAAATGTTATGTTCTATCTGAATCATGAAATAATTTTTTGGGGGTTTTTATGTCCCTTTAAGTATTGGCTATAAAAGGTTATGTAAACATAGCTACCAGAAGAAATTACACTACCAGTAAGGGTTAGGAGAGATAAGTAATAACATGTTAATTTTAAATTGTTCTAAGTATTGGGCTTTAGTTTACAAACAGATATAATATAAAAAAGCATGTGTCTATAACAGTCACTTAGTAGCAGTCTCAGTTCTCAGATCAACTCTCACTGTATTGCAGTGATTTTGTTCAAGTAATCCTTATTTCTTTCATGTTAGTGGCAAGAGTCCATGAGCTAGTGACGTATGGGATATACATTCCTACCAGGAGGGGGCAAAGTTTCACAAACCTCAAAATGCCTATAAATACACCTCCCACCTCACTCATTCCTCAGTTTTACACACTTTGCCTCCTGTGGAGGAGGTGAAGTAAGTTTGTGCTTGATTTCTTCTATGATAAGCGCTTCTTCTTTTTTTTTTTTTTTAAAGAAGATTTATTAGTATTCCATGTCAAATACAGGATTTGCTCAATCATTATTTCAAAAAAAATCAAACAATACCACGCAAACATGACTTCATATCTAATACATTGGTTTGACAAAATCTAACATAGAGTATACTTATTTTAATAAAGCATATTTCCTAGGTTTCCACATAGGGTAAGCTAATTATCCCATCCCTCCTTTTCTCATTTTTACACACATTGATGATGAATACTTTCCCTTAGAGTCACTAAAGATGGTGGTTTAGCATTCTTCTATCCTTTTAATATGTTTCCTCCCTATTAGAATTATCATCGTTACAAATTTTCTATTTTGTAAGTGCTCTTTCTTATAGTAGAAAAAGAAAACCTGATCTGCTTGTAAGGTTATTTGGGTCTCATATATCTTACTTAGCCAGTAATTTACTCTCCCCCAGAATCTTTGTATTTTAGGGCATAGCCAAAAACTACGTACCAGGTTTGTACTTTTTTGTCTACATTTTATACAATGTGTTCCTTCCCCAGTTCCACCCCATTTAGCAATTTTCTCATGTGTAATATATACCATCCGCAATAACTTAATATGTTGCTCTCGCATAGGAATGGCTAACGATGCCTCTTCTACCCTCTCCACGCTTTTCAATATTGTTTGCACACTGAGATTCGTGAAGAACATTTCTCTCCATTTTACAACCCCTGCCTCAATATACTGTTTGTAATTTCTATTGTTTACTAAATTATATAGGAGTGATATGGAGTATTTGCCATTTTTGATAAGATTGATCACCGGTATTAGTGATGTAAGTTCCCAATTATTCCCTTGTAGCCGTATTAGTTTCAGGCAATAATGTCTAATTTGTAAAAAGGGGAAGAAGTGTCTATCTGACAAAGAGAATTTATTTTTAATTACTTCAAACTCTTCGACCTTCATTGTATCTTGGCTTCTTTTTACTAGTTGGATAATTTTAGATAACCCTTTCTCTCGCCAGAGTGCAAAATTTTAGAAGAAAGGCCCTGTTTAAACTCTAACGCCTAGATTTAGAATTCTGCGTTAGCCATCAAAACCAGCGTTAGGGGGTCCTAACGCTGGTTTTTACTGCCCGCTGGTATTTAGAGTCAGTCATGAAAGGGTCTAACGCTCACTTTACAGCCGCGACTTTTCCATACCGCAGATCCCCTTATGCCAATTGCGTATCCTATCTTTTCAATGGGATCTTTCTAACGTCGGTTCATAAAGCTCTTAACTACTGTGCTCTAAAGTACAGTAACACCCATAAACTACCTATGTACCCCTAAACCGAGGCCCCCCCACATCGCCGCCACTCTATTACATTTTTTTAACCCCTAATCTGCCGACCGCACACCGCCCCCACCTACATTATTCCTATGTACCCCTAATCTGCTGCCCCTAACACCGCCGACACCTACATAATATTTATTAACCCCTAATCTGCCCCCCCCAATGTTGCCGCTACCTACCTACAATTATTAACCCCTAATCTGCCGACCGGACCTCGCCGCTACTCTAATAAATGTATTAACCCCTAAAGCTAAGTCTAACCCTAACACTAACACCCCCTAAGTTAAATATAATTTTTATCTAACGAAATAAAATAAATCTTATTAAATAAATGAATCCTATTTAAAGCTAAATACTTACCTTTAAAATAAACCCTAATATAGCTACAATATAAATAATAATTATATTGTAGCTATTTTAGGATTAATATTTATTTTACAGGCAACTTTGTATTTATTTTAACCAGGTACAATAGCTATTAAATAGTTAATAACTATTTAATAGCTACCTAGTTAAAATAATTACAAAATTACCTGTAAAATAAATCCTAACCTATCTACAATTATCTGCAATTAAATCAACTAAACTAAATTACAAAAAACAAACAAACACTAAATTACAAAAACAAACAAACACTAAATTACAAAAAATAAAAAAAGATTACAAGAATTTTAAACTAATTACACCTACTCTAAGCCCCCTAAAAAAATAACAAAGCCCCCCAAAATAAAATAAAAATTGTAAAGCTCTTTTACCTTACCAGCCCTTAAAAGGGCCTTTTGCGGGGCATGCCCCAAAGAATTCTTCTCTTTTGCCTGTAAAAAAAACAACCATCCTGATCGGAACAGCCAATAGAATGCGAGCTCAATCTGATTGGCTGATTGGATCAGCCAATCCGATTGAACTTGAATCTGATGGGCTGATTCAATCAGCCAATTAGATTTTTCCTACCTTAATTCCGATTGGCTGATAGAATCCTATCAGCCAATCGGAATTCGAGGGACGCCATCTTGGATGACGTCCCTTAAAGGAACCTTCATTCGTCGTTAGTCCGTCGGTGAAGAAGGATGGCTCCGCGTCGGCTGCTTGAAGATGGACCCGCTCCGCGCCGGATGGAAGAAGATAGAAGATACCGCTTGGATGAAGATGTCTGCCGGTCCGGATGTCCTCTTCTGCCCGGATAGGAGGAAGACTTTGGACCCTCTGGAGGAGCTCTTCTTGCTGGATACGATGAAGACTTCGGACCCTCTTCTGGACGGATCGGTGATACCCGGCGTGGTGAAGACAAGGTAGGGAGATCTTCAGGGGCTTAGTGTTTAGGTTTATTTAAGGGGGGTTTGGGTTAGATTAGGGTATGTGGGTGGTGGGTTGTAATGTTGGGGGGGGTATTGTACGTTTTTTTTTACAGGCAAAAGAGCAGAATTCTTTGGGGCATGCCCCGCAAAAGGCCCTTTTAAGGGCTGGTAAGGTAAAAGAGCTTTACAATTTTTATTTTAGAATAGGGTAGGGCATTTTTTTATTTTGGGGGGGCTTTGTTATTTTATTAGGGGTGTAATTAGTTTAAAATTCTTGTAATCTTTTTTTATTTTTTGTAATTTAGTGTTTGTTTTATTTGTAATTTAGTGTTTGTTTTTTTGTAGTTTAGTTTACTTGATTTAATTGCAGATAATTGTAGATAGTTTATTTAATTAATTTATTGATAGTGTAGTGTTAGGTTTAATTGTAACTTAGGTTAGGATTTATTTTACAGGTAATTTTGTAATTATTTTAACTAGGTAGCTATTAAATAGTTATTAACTATTTAATAGCTATTGTACCTGGTTAAAATAAATACAAAGTTGCCTGTAAAATAAATATTAATCCTAAAATAGCTACAATATAATTATTCGTTATATTGTAGCTATATTAGGGTTTATTTTACACAGTATTTAGCTTTAAATAGGAATACTTTATTTAATAAGATTTAATTTATTTCGTTAGAATAAAATTAAATTTAACTTAGGGGGGTGTTAGTGTTAGGGTTAGACTTAGCTTTAGGGGTTAATACATTTATTAGAGTAGCGGCGAGGTCCGGTCGGCAGATTAGGGGTTAATAATTGTAGGTAGGTGGCGGCGACGTTGGGGGTGGCAGATTAGGGGTTAATAAATATAATATAGGGGTCGGCGGTGTTAGGGGCAGCAGATGAGGGGTACATAGGGATAACGTAGGTTGCGGCGGTGTACGGAGTGGCAGATTAGGGGTTAAAAAAAATATGCAGGTGTCAGCGATAGCGGGGGTGGCAGATTAGGGGTTAATAAGTGTAAGGTTAGGGGTGTTTAGACTCGGGGTACATGTTAGGGTGTTAGGTGCAGACTTAGGAAGTGTTTCCCCATAGGAAACAATGGGGCTGAGTTAGGAGCTGAACGCTGCTTTTTTGCAGGTGTTAGGTTTTTTTTCAGCTCAAACTGCCCCATTGTTTCCTATGGGGGAATCTTGCACGAGCACGTTTTTCAAGCTGGCCGCGTCCATAAGCACCGCTGGTATTTAGAGTTGCAGTGGCGGTAAATTATGCTCTACGCTCCCTTTTTGGAGCCTAACGCAGCCCTTCTGTGAACTCTAAATACCAGCGGTATTTAAAAGGTGCAGGGGAAAAAATACACGCGTAGCTAGCGCACCCCTTTGGCCGCAGAACTCACAGATATAACCTATACAGATATAATATAAAGAAGCATGTGTGTATACAGTCACTTAGTAGCAGTCTCAGTTCTCAGATCAACTCTCACAGTATTGCAGTGCTTTTGTTCAAGTAATCCTTATTTTGCTCAACTCACATAGCTTTTATTATTATAATTGTTCTATTTTATTATTAGTTATTGTTGTTAATGTCTTATTGTGCCTAATTTATAAATTATCTTTATCATCGGTATGTACAGCATGTACAGTATATAGTGTTCGCTACTATCCATGGTTTCAATCATCCAATGGGGGGCTTAGAACCTTTCCCCAGCGGATACACGGGTCCTACTGTATTATTAAATGTACTGCTTTATCTTTATTTCTTTTTTGAAACTTCCTTTCCATGAGAGCATACTTTAGAGTGTCCACGTATCTTAAGCAGTATACGCATAACATTGTTGCAAACATTGTGCTAGATTACTAGTGGTGCGCTAAGCGATAAGGGGTTTATCATGACTCTGCATACATCGTAAGTAGCGTGCGTTTTACAGGTTGAAAGTAAATGCGTTCGCATCAGTGCAATTGAATTTAACGTGCGATGGGATATCACAACTTAAGAGCTTTGGTTCACTGTTGCACTACTCATACTAACACTATTTAATAAAAATTATTTAAAAAAAAAAATTGCAATAAAAATTTATAAGGGCTGAAAGAGATGAGGTCTCAGGTGCTTTGGACCCCTTTGTAGTTAAGTAGCTGAAAACATGTGTTACGATCCAGCCTAGAATTGAACCTGGGACCTGTTTCTATTCCTCCTGCTTTTCTTTTCCAGCCTGCTGTCTTACCTCTTTGCCACAGATGGCTTGATCACAGGCTGAGAATATTGGTTTTCTGTTTGCTGCAACTTTGGCTCTCTGGCTCCACCTGCCTACCAGCTGTAACAAATCATATAATCAGCAGCCTGCTATATTAGGCAGGTTTGCTTTCAGTTCTGGGCCTTGACATTAAGGGCTAGATTTATTAAGCCCATACGGCAGCAAGTTCTCTCAAGAACTTGCTCGCCGTCATTTATCAAGCAGCGGTCACCAGACCGCTGCTTCCTGAGCCTCTTCGCCACCTCTAATCTGGCGAAATTCAATCTCCTCGATCTAGTCAGACTGAGGAGATTGACAGCTCCTGCCTGCGCGTGATTGGCTGTGCGCGGGCAGGGGGCGGGATTGCACGCGAGCGCAAAATTGAACTCGTGTGCAATGCCGAATACCTGCGGGTATTTTCGCCCCGCCACAGGCGAGCTAAGGCTTACAGGGACGCTTCATTTTGAGACTACTCTTCTGGATTTTCCCTTGGCACTGTGTTTTGTTTCTGGACTGATTTCCTGGCAATTGATCTTTAGTGATGTCCCGAACTGTTCGCCCGCGAACTGTTCACAGCGAACATAGCTTGTTCGCGTTCGCGTTTGTGGGCGAACACATGGCGATGTTCGATCCGCCCCTATGTGTCATCATTGTGGAAACTTTGACCCTTTATGTCACAGCCGCCTGACACATTAGAGCCAATCAACATCAGACACTCCCTCACAGACACTCCCAGCTACTCGGAATCCGCCATTTTAGACTCATAACGACCTTGCTTTTTTAATGATAGGACGTGTTATGTTTTTGCTCCTGACATTCATAGGAAAAACATAGCTAGGCTAGTGTATTTACAGTCCAGAAGGACTCCACTCATCTCTGCTGCAAGCACAGCACCCCAAAAAGCCCTTTTTAGGGCTATATTTCGTGCCGTTTTTTTTTTATTTCTTTTTTTTTTTTTATTAGCATTTGCCTGGCTTTCAGCTGTGTGTTTAAGGCTCATAGCATATGCTGTGACTACTGCCACCACTGATATCTCCCTAACAACATTAGTTTAAATTTAACTAACCCAAAAATATAATTATTTTTCTAGTGTAATTTTTTTTCATTTTCTATCAGGCCAGTGTCACACAGCATATACTCTGGTTCATTGCTCTGTGCCAGCCAGCAGCCAGCAGTGTTAATATCCGTTTATAACATTATTTTTAATTTTAAAAAAAAACACAAAAAAATATTTTTCTAGTGTAATCTAATTACATTTACTATCATGCCTGTGTCTGTCAGGCTCACTCAGCATTAATATACCTCTTTTTTTTTCAGTCTTTTGGTTAATTGGTCTGTGCCAGGCAGCCACCCAGCACTCATATCTATTTTTCTTTCACCTTAATTTTAATATAAAAAAAAAAAAAAGTTTAAATTTGTTTGCTAGTGTAATCAAATCTAATTTTCTATCCGGCCTGTGTGTTTTGCTGACATAGAGAGCCTACTGTGTTTACTTGCTGCCCTCCCTAGTCTATGAGCCACGACTCATATGTGTTTAACCTTTTTTTAATTTCCACCCCCAAAAAATAATTTCAATCATTTTTCTAGTGTAATCTAATAGTATTTTCTATCAGGCGTGTGTGTATCCGACATACATAGCCTACTGTTTTTAATAGCTGCCCTTCCAAGGCTATCAGCCACGACTCATATGTATGTGCTTAACCTTTTTCTTAAAATTTCCAAAAAAAAGTCTTTAAATCATTATTCTAGTGTAATCTAATTGTATTTTCTATCAGGCCTGTGTCTAACTGTCTATCTGACTTACACAGCATACTGTTGTTATAATTGCTGCCCTACGTAGCAGCCAGCCAGTGCGACCACTCATAGAGTCATATGTGCATTGCACTTCTTAACATAATTTTAATATTAAAATCTAAAATTTTTAATTAATTAATTTTGCTAGTGTAATGTAACTTAATTTTCTATCAGTCCTGTGTTTTTGTCACTTACACAGCATACTGTGTTAAATTACTGCCCTACCTACCATCCACGACTCATATCTGCCAGCCTGTCTGCCAGGCCCAAGTAGCCAATTAGTGGCACCAGAAGAACAGTACTACCAAAATACAGCCAATGAAGGGCCTTAGGAAGACTGAGCCAAGGTTGGATTGTAGTATTTGGTTAGGCTAATCATGATGGCCATGTAGACCACCACCACCGAGAGTCCTGGAAGTAACAGGGATGATGAGATGAAAGTGCTAAGAATAGTACTACTTGAAACAACAGAGTTAGCCATGGGTGTTAATCCAAGACCGCTTGGATTTATTTTTGTATTGGGTGCAGCTAATCATGCAGGCCATATAGAGCTGACAACATTCGGTGTTGTATCAGCTATAAAAATAATAAGAACTGTACTATCAAAATACAGACAATGAAGGGCCTATGAAGACTGAGCAAAGGTTGGATTGTAGTATTTTGTTCAGCTAATCATGATGGCCATGTAGACCGCCCGTAACATGGATGAAAGTGCTAAGAATAGTACTAATTGAAACAACAGAGTTAGCCATGGGTGTTAGTCTAAGACCACTCGGCTTTTTTTGGGGTTTGGGTGCAGCTAATCATGAAGGACAGATAGACCTGCCACCATTTGGTGTTGTAACAGGTATGAAAATGAAAAGAACAGTACTACATAAAACACAACCTACTTACCATGGGTCCCAGAGCATAGGTTTGGTTGTTATATTTTGTAAGGGTAATCATGCAGGCCATATAGACCTCCACCGATAGGGTGAGTATGAGTAACAGCTATTAAAATGCGAAGGACATTACTAATTAACACAACATAGTTACCATGGGTCGCAGACCAAGAGCAGATGTCTTATTATTATATTTTGTATGGGTAATCATCCAGGCCGTATAGACCTCACCAAATAGGGGGAGTTACAGAGATTAAAGTGCTAAGAATGGTAGTACTTAAAACACAACCTCGTTAAAATAGGTAGCAGACCACATGTCTTATTATTATAATTTTTCAGGGTAATCTGGCAGGCCATATAGAACTCCCCCGATAGGGGGGGGGGACAGGGATTAAAGTGCTAAGAAAAGTACTAATTGACACAAGCTAGTTGGGTCCAAGAACGCATGTTTGATTATTAGAATTTATTAGGGTAATTATATATCTAACAATTCTATCTATTTCTCTTCTATCGATTCTATCTAACTATCAATCTATGTATATCTATCTATCTATCCTATCTATCACTATCAATCTATCTTCTGTCCGGGATGTTTTGAGACAGCCACTTTGGGAATGTTAGTAGATTTAGACCCATTATGGCTTAAAAGCAGACTCTGCATCAACTATGTAATTTTCCATAGGAGTTTTGCCAGGGATCCCCCTCCAGCATGCAACAGTCCAGGTGTTAGTACCCTTGAAACAACTTTTCCATCACTATTGTGGCCAGAAAGAGTCCTTGTAGGTTTTAAAGTTCGCCTGCCTATTGAATTCAATGGCGGTTCACGCGGTTCACGCGTTCGCGAACAATACCGCAAGTTCGAGTCCGCGGTTCGCGAACCGAAAATTTTAGGTTCGCGACATCACTATTGATCTTGCCTAATTCTCTGAAATTTCCTAAGGACTGCCTCAGAGCATATCTGCATTCCTGCCTGTTGCTACAGAATTCCAGTTTACAGAATATGCAAGTATCCTGCCTGTTATTACAAAGATCTGCATTCCTGTCTGTTACTACAAAGTTACCAGTCTACAGCATATGCAAGTATCCTGCCTGTTATTATAAAGTTACCTGATTACAGCATCTCTTCATATCCTGCCTGTTACTGCCAAGTTTTGGTCTACAGCATATCTATGTATCTTGCCTCTTATTACAAAGATCTGCATTCCTGCCTGTTACTACAAAGTTATCAGTCTACAGCCTATGCAAGTATCCTGCCCGTTATTGCAAAGATATGCATTCCTGTCTGTTACTACAGAGTTCCAGTCTACAGCCTATGCAAGTATCCTGCCTGTTATTACAAAGATCTGCATTCCTGCCTGTTACTACAAAGTTATCAGTCTACAGCCTATGCAAGTATCCTGCCTCTTATTACAAAGATCTGCATTCTTGCCTGTTACTACAAAGTTATCAGTCGACAGCCTATGCAAGTATCCTGCCTGTTATTGCAAAGATCTGCATTCCTGTCTGCTGCTACAGAGTTCCAGTCTACAGCCTATGCAAGTATCCTGCCTGTCATTACAAAGATCTGCATTCCTGCCTGTTACTACAAAGTTACCAGTCTACAGCCTATGCAAGTATCCTGCCCGTTATTACAAAGTTATCAGTCTACAGCCTATGCAAGTATCCTGCCCGTTATTGCACAGATGGCACAGATGGCTTGATCACAGGCTGAGAATATTGGTTTTCTGTTTGCTGCAACTTTGGCTCTCTGGCTCCACCTGCCTACCAGCTGTAACAAATCATATAATCAGCAGCCTGCTATATTAGGCAGTTTTGCTTTCAGTTCTGGGCCTTGACATTAAGGGCTAGATTTATTAAGCCCATACGGCAGCAAGTTCTCTCAAGAACTTGCTCGCCGTCATTTATCAAGCAGTGGTCACCAGACCGCTGCTTCCTGAGCCTCTTCACCACCTCTAATCTGGCGAAATTCAATCTCCTCGGTCTAGTCAGACTGAGGAGATTGACAGCTCCTGCCTGCGCGTGATTGGCTGTGCACGGGCAGGGGGCGGGATTGCAAAGATCTGCATTCCTGCCTGTTACTACAAAGTTATCAGTCTACAGCCTATGCAAGTATCCTGCCCGTTATTGCAAAGATATGCATTCCTGTCTGTTACTACAGAGTTCCAGTCTACAGCCTATGCAAGTATCCTGCCTGTTATTACAAAGATCTGCATTCCTGCCTGTTACTACAAAGTTATCAGTCTACAGCCTATGCAAGTATCCTGCCTCTTATTACAAAGATCTGCATTCTTGCCTGTTACTACAAAGTTATCAGTCTACAGCCTATGCAAGTATCCTGCCTGTTATTGCAAAGATCTGCATTCCTGTATGCTGCTACAGAGTTCCAGTCTACAGCCTATGCAAGTATCCTGCCTGTTATTACAAAGATCTGCATTCCTGCCTGTTACTACAAAGTTACCAGTCTACAGCCTATGCAAGTATCCTGCCCGTTATTACAAAGTTATCAGTCTACAGCCTATGCAAGTATCCTGCCCGTTATTGCAAAGATCTGCATTCCTGTCTGCTACTACAGAGTTCCAGTCTACAGCCTATGCAAGTATCCTGCCTGTTATTACAAAGATCTGCATTGCTGCCTGTTACTACAAAGTTACCAGTCTACAGCCTATGCAAGTATCCTGCCCGTTATTACAAAGATCTGCATTAAAGTTACCTGATTACAGCATCTCTTCATATCCTGCCTGTTACTGCCAAGTTTTGGTCTACAACATATCTACATATCCTGCCTGCTATTGCCAAGTTTCTTGTCTACAGTTTATTTACATTTTTGCCTGCCTATGGCCTAGATTTGGAGTTCGGCGGTAAAAGGGCTGTTAACGCTCCGCGGGCTTTTTTCTGGCCGCACCATAAATTTAACTCTGGTATCGAGAGTTCAAACAAATGCTGCGTTAGGCTCCAAAAAAGGAGCGTAGAGCATTTTTACCGCAAATGCAACTCTCGATACTAGAGTTGCTTACGGACGCGGCCGGCCTCAAAAACGTGCTCGTGCACGATATCCCCATAGGAAACAATGGGACTGTTTGAGCTGAAAAAAAACCTAACACCTGCAAAAAAGCAGCGTTCAGCTCCTAACGCAGCCCCATTGTTTCCTATGGGGAAACACTTCCTACGTCTGCACCTAACACCCTAACATGTACCCCGAGTCTAAACACCCCTAACCTTACGCTTATTAACCCCTATTCGGCCGCCCCCGCTATCGCTGACCCCTGCATTACACTTTTAACCCCTAATCTGCCGCTCCGTAAAACGCCGCCACCTACGTTATCCCTATGTACCCCTAATCTGCTGCCCTAACATCGCCGACCCCTATGTTATATTTATTAACCCCTAATCTGCCCCCCACAACGTCGCCGACACCTACCTACACTTATTAACCCCTAATCTGCCGAGCGGACCTGAGCGCTACTATAATAAAGTTATTAACCCCTAATCCGCCTCACTAACCCTATCATAAATAGTATTAACCCCTAATCTGCCCTCCCTAACATCGCTGACACCTACCTTCAATTATTAACCCCTAATCTGCCGACCGGAGCTCACCGCTATTCTAATAAATGTATTAACCCCTAAAGCTAAGTCTAACCCTAACACTAACACCCCCCTAAGTTAAATATAATTTTTATCTAACGAAATAAATTAACTCTTATTAAATAACTTATTCCTATTTAAAGCTAAATACTTACCTGTAAAATAAATCCTAATATAGCTACAATATAAATTATAATTATATTATAGCTATTTTAGGATTAATATTTATTTTACAGGCAACTTTGTATTTATTTTAACCAGGTACAATAGCTATTAAATAGTTAAGAACTATTTAATAGTTACCTAGTTAAAATAATAACAAATTTACCTGTAAAATAAATCCTAACCTAAGATATAATTAAACCTAACACTACCCTATCAATAAAATAATTAAATAAACTACCTACAATTACCTACAATTAACCTAACACTACACTATCAATAAATTAATTAAACACAATTCCTACAAATAAATACAATTAAATAAACTAGCTAAAGTACAAAAAATAAAAAAGAACTAAGTTACAGAAAATAAAAAAATATTTACAAACATAAGAAAAATATTACAACAATTTTAAACTAATTACACCTACTCTAAGCCCCCTAATAAAATAACAAAGCCCCCCAAAATAAAAAATTCCCTACCCTATTCTAAATTAATAAATGTAAAAGCTCTTTTACCTTACCAGCCCTGAACAGGGCCCTTTGCGGGGCATGCCCCAAGAAAATCAGCTCTTTTGCCTGTAAAAAAAAACATACAATACCCCCCCCCCAACATTACAACCCACCACCCACATACCCCTAATCTAACCCAAACCCCCCTTAAATAAACCTAACACTAATCCCCTGAAGATCTTCCTACCTTGTCTTCACCATCCAGGTATCACCGATCCGTCCTGGCTCCAAGATCTTCATCCAACCCAAGCGGGGGTTGGCGATCCATAATCCGGTGCTCCAAAGTCTTCCTCCTATCCGGCAAGAAGAGGACATCCGGACCGGCAAACATCTTCTCCAAGCGGCATCTTCGATCTTCTTCCATCCGGTGCGGAGCGGGTCCATCTTGAAGCAGGCGACGCGGATCCATCCTCTTCTTCCGATGTCTCCCGACTAATGACGGTTCCTTTAAGGGACGTCATCCAAGATGGCGTCCCTCGAATTCCGATTGGCTGATAGGATTCTATCAGCCAATCGGAATTAAGGTAGGAATTTTCTGGTTGGCTGATGGAATCAGCCAATCAGAATCAAGTTCAATCCGATTGGCTGATCCAATCAGCCAATCAGATTGAGCTCGCATTCTATTGGCTGATCGGAACAGCCAATAGAATGCGAGCTCAATCTGATTGGCTGATTGGATCAGCCAATCGGATTGAACTTGATTCTGATTGGCTGATTCCATCAGCCAATCAGAATATTCCTACCTTAATTCCGATTGGCTGATAGAATCCTATCAGCCAATCGGAATTCGAGGGACGCCATCTTGGATGACGTCCCTTAAAGGAACCGTCATTAGTCGGGAGACATCGGAAGAAGAGGATGGATCCGCGTCGCCTGCTTCAAGATGGACCCGCTCCGCACCGGATGGAAGAAGATCGAAGATGCCGCTTGGAGAAGATGTTTGCCGGTCCGGATGTCCTCTTCTTGCCGGATAGGAGGAAGACTTTGGAGCACCGGATTATGGATCGCCAACCCCCGCTTGGGTTGGATGAAGATCTTGGAGCCAGGACGGATCGGTGATACCTGGATGGTGAAGACAAGGTAGGAAGATCTTCAGGGGATTAGTGTTAGGTTTATTTAAGGGGGGTTTGGGTTAGATTAGGGGTATGTGGGTGGTGGGTTGTAATGTTGGGGGGGGGGTATTGTATGTTTTTTTTTACAGGCAAAAGAGCTGATTTTCTTGGGGCATGCCCCGCAAAGGGCCCTGTTCAGGGCTGGTAAGGTAAAAGAGCTTTTACATTTATTAATTTAGAATAGGGTAGGGAATTTTTTATTTTGGGGGGCTTTGTTATTTTATTAGGGGGCTTAGAGTAGGTGTAATTAGTTTAAAATTGTTGTAATATTTTTCTTATGTTTGTAAATATTTTTTTATTTTCTGTAACTTAGTTCTTTTTTATTTTTTGTACTTTAGCTAGTTTATTTAATTGTATTTATTTGTAGGAATTGTGTTTAATTAATTTATTGATAGTGTAGTGTTAGGTTAATTGTAGGTAATTGTAGGTAGTTTATTTAATTATTTTATTGATAGGGTAGTGTTAGGTTTAATTATATCTTAGGTTAGGATTTATTTTACAGGTAAATTTGTTATTATTTTAACTAGGTAACTATTAAATAGTTCTTAACTATTTAATAGCTATTGTACCTGGTTAAAATAATTACAAAGTTGCCTGTAAAATAAATATTAATCCTAAAATAGCTATAATATAATTATAATTTATATTGTAGCTATATTAGGATTTATTTTACAGGTAAGTATTTAGCTTTAAATAGGAATAAGTTATTTAATAAGAGTTAATTTATTTCGTTAGATAAAAATTATATTTAACTTAGGGGGGTGTTAGTGTTAGGGTTAGACTTAGCTTTAGGGGTTAATACATTTATTAGAATAGCGGTGAGCTCCGGTCGGCAGATTAGGGGTTAATAATTGAAGGTAGGTGTCGGCGATGTTAGGGAGGGCAGATTAGGGGTTAATACTATTTATGATAGGGTTAGTGAGGCGGATTAGGGGTTAATAACTTTATTATAGTAGCGCTCAGGTCCGCTCGGCAGATTAGGGGTTAATAAGTGTAGGCAGGTGTCGGCGACGTTGAGGGGGGCAGATTAGGGGTTAATAAATATAATATAGGGGTCGGCGATGTTAGGGGCAGCAGATTAGGGGTACATAGGGATAACGTAGGTGGCGGCGATTTGCGGTCGGAAGATTAGGGGTTAATTATTGTAAGTAGCTGGCGGCGACGTTGTGGGGGGCAGGTTAGGGGTTAATAAATATAATATAGGGGTCGGCGGGGTTAGGGGCAGCAGATTAGGGGTACATAAATATAACGTAGGTGGCGGTCGGCAGATTAGGGGTTAAAAATTTTAATCGAGTGGCGGCGGTGTGGGGGGACCTCGGTTTAGGGGTACATAGGTAGTTTATGGGTGTTAGTGTACTTTAGGGTACAGTAGTTAAGAGCTTTATGAACCGGCGTTAGCCAGAAAGCTCTTAACTCCTGCTATTTTCAGGCGGCTGGAATCTTGTCGTTAGAGCTCTAACGCTCACTTCAGAAACGACTCTAAATACCGGCGTTAGAAAGATCCCATTGAAAAGATAGGCTACGCAAATGGCGTAGGGGGATCTGCGGTATGGAAAAGTCGCGGCTGAAAAGTGAGCGTTAGACCCTTTAATCACTGACTCCAAATACCAGCGGGCGGCCAAAACCAGCGTTAGGAGCCTCTAACGCTGGTTTTGACGGCTACCGCCGAACTCCAAATCTAGGCCTAAGACTGTCTAAACCAAGTTACTTTGTATTCCTGTCTACACAGAGACTTTGTCTTTTATCTAGTTTGCATCTCTCTGCATTGCTAATTCACCTATCAAAAAAACCTTCACCTTTATTTTCTAAAACCCTTGTACCAGTTTAATTATGCCAAAAAGGAAAGACTCACGCAGACAAAACACAACTTTAATCCCAGAACCTGACACCTCTGCACAACAGCTCCCAACACCTGAACCTGCTCCCTTGCAGAGTGTGACAACATGTAAAAGCATATTTATGCAACATTCATATTTAATAAAGGGCTCGATTACAAGTGGTGTGCTAACTGTTTATGTAAGCGATATTGGGATTATAGCAGCGGTTTGCGCGAGTCCAGAGGAGCGTGCATATTACAAATTGAAAGTAAATGCGAACGCATGAGCGCAATTGTGATTCATGCTTGTCGGGTTTGTGCATCTTCAGAGCTCTTGTTAACTGTTACTCGAGACGAAAAAATAGGACAAAAATACTTCACAAATACATTTAAAAGTATAGTTACAATAATAACACTGTCTGATAAAATTATTAATAAAAAGTATTGCACAAAAAAGTTATAAGGGCTCAAAGATATGAGGTCTATATATATATAAAAGAAAGAAAAGAAAAATATATATAAAAGAAAGGATGAACACAGCGCTTCCTAGGTACAATACATTACACTATTACGAATGATTCAATAGAGGCACAGAGGCATTAGAGAAAGCAATGTGTGATGGAGAAAGAATGATAGATAAGGGAGATGACGGAAGTTCTAGTAAAAACTATTGTGGTCTCTCAATGTAGAGTATAAAACTTAGTCAATCAGAGTACTTACAGACACAACCTCAATCATATGAGGTAGGTCAGAGGCGTTGAACGGAGAGGAACTTCTTCCCACGTAGGTGCTGTGTCGGTGACGTATGAGGTATGGACAAACTTCGATCTCTTCTTACCTAAGGGTATTTGTCCAAAAGCAAAAAAGAACATCAAAGAAAAAACACAGCGTGTTCCTGTTCAAATAGCATTGATGTAAACTTGTATAGACGCCCAAAAGCTCTGTCAGGAATTGGTGTATATATACAGTACAATGTTTAATATACAAGGCAACTTAATTTAATTTTGAAAACTGAATGATCACCAAAAGTCTTTACAGTTCTTTCTATGACTGACTAACTAGTTCCATTTCTTCTGAGGAAGAAGAGTTTCATCTTCAAAACACATAAGGTTTTGTTTGAGGAGAGACAGCTATGAAGTTACATATGCAAAAGAACTGTAAAGACATTTGGTGATCATTCAGTGTTCAAACTTACATTAAGCTGCCTGGGTATACTGAACATTGTACTGTATATTCCATTCCTGACAGCTAGCATCAAATAATGTGTTAATAATCGGCTAGATTACGAGTTTTGCGTTATAGTGAAAAAAGCAGCGTTATCAGGTTATAACGCTGCTTTTTCACTACCGCTGCTATTACGAGTCTTGCAGATTTAGGGGCACCGCACACTTTTTTGGCCTTACCGCAAATCAACTTACGCAAATTGCGTATAGTCTTTTTTCTATGGGACTTCCATAGCGCCTGTATTACAAGCTTGTCCTGGTAGGCCAAAAAGTGAGCGGTACAGCCTATCCCGTCAAGATTCGTACCGCATTTTAAAGTCAGTAGTTATGAGTTTTACACAATAACGCTGTAGCATAAAACTCATAACTAAAGTGCTAAAAAGTACCCTAACACCCATAAACTACCTATTAACCCCTAAACCAAGGCCCTCCCGCATCGCAAACACTAAAATAAAATTATTAACCCCTAATCTGCCGCTCCGAACATTGCCGTCCCTCTAATACACATATTAACCCCTAAACCGCCACACTCCCGCCTCGCAAACACTATTTAAATTTTATTAACCCCTAATCTGCTGTCCCTAACATCGACGCCACCTACTTACATTTATTAACCTCTAATCTGCCGCCCCCAACGTCGCCGCCACTATATTAAATGTATTAACCCCTAAATCTAAGTCTAACCCTAACACCCCCTAACTTAAATATAGTTAAAATAAATCTAAATAAAACCTACTATCATTACCTAAATAATTCCTATTTAAAACTAAATACTTACCTGTAAAATAAACCCTAAGCTAGCTACAATATAAGTAATAGTTACATTGTATCTAGCTTAGGGTTTGTTTTTATTTTACAGGCAAGTTTGTATTTATTTTAACTAGGTAGAATAGTTACTAAATAGTTATTAACTATTTACTAACTACCTAGCTAAAATAAATACAAATTTACCTGTAAAATAAAACCTAACCTAAGTTACACTAACACCTAACCTAACCCTACAATTAAATAAATTCCCTAAATTAAATACAATTAACTAAATTCAAAACAATTCGCTAAATTACAAAAAAAACCTCACTAAATTACAGAAAATAAAAAACAAATTACAAGATCTTTAAACTAATTACACCTAATCTAATAGCCCTATCAAAATAAAAAAAAGCCCACCCAAAATAAAAAAAAAACCTAGCCTAAACTAAAGTTCCAAAAGCCCTAAAAAGGGCCTTTTGCGGGGCATTGACCCAAAGAAATCAGCTCTTTTACCTGTAAAAAAAAAATACACACAACCCCCCCAACAGTAAAACCCACCACCCACACAACCAACCCCCCAAATAAAATACTAACTAAAAAACCTAAGCTCCCCATTGCCCTGAAAAGGGCATTTGGATGGGCATTGCCTTTAAAAGGGCATTTAGCTCTATTGCGGCCCAAAGCCCTAATCTAAAAATAAAACCCACCCAATACACCCTTAAAAAATCCTAACACTAACCCCCGAAGATTCACTTACCCGGAGAAGTCTTCATCCAAGTGGCAAGATGTCCTCAACGAAGCCAGCAGAAGTGGTCCTCCAGACGGGCAGAAGTGGTCCTCCAGACGGGCAGAAGTCTTCAGCCAGATGGCATCTTCTATCTTCATCCTTCCGATGCGGAGCGGCTCCATCTTCAAGACATCTGGTGCGGAGCATCCTCTTCAATCGACGTTTTCTTGCTGACTGAAGGTTCCTTTAAATGACGTCATCCAAGATGGCATCCCTTAGATTCCGATTGGCTGATAGAATTCTATCAGCCAGTCGGAATTAAGGTTGAAAAAATCCTATTGGCTGATCCAATCAGCCAATAGAATTGAGCTTGCATTCTATTGGCTGTTCCAATCAGCCAATAGAATGCAAGCTCAAACCTATTGGCTGATTGGATCAGCCAATAGGATTGAAGTTCAATCCTATTGGCTGATTCTATCAGCCAATCGGAATCTAAGGGACGCCATCTTGGATGATGTAATTTAAAGGAACCTTCTTTCAGCAAGAAGACGTCGATTGAAGAGGATGCTCTGCGCCGGATGTCTTGAAGATGGAGCCGCTCCGCGTTGGAAGGATGAAGATAGAAGATGCCGTCTGGGTGAAGACTTCTGCCTGTCTGGAGGACCACTTCTGCCGGCTTCGTTGAGGACATCTTGCCGCTTGGATGAAGACTTCTCCCGGTAAGTGGATCTTCGAGGGTTAGTGTAAGGATTTTTTAAGGGTGTATTGGGTGGGTTTTATTTTTAGGCTAGGGCTTTGGGCCGCAATAGAGCTAAATGCCCTTTTAAGGGCAATGCCCATCCAAATGCCTTTTTCAGGGCAATGGGGAGCTTTAGTTAGGGTTTTATTTGGGGTGTTGGTTGTGTGGGTGGTGGGTTTTACTGTTGGGGGAGTTGTGTGTATTTTTTTTTTACAGGTAAAAGAGCTGATTTCTTTGGGGCAATGCCCCGCAAAAGGCCCTTTTAAGGGCTATTGGTAGTTTAGTTTAGGCTAGGTTTTTTTTATTTTGGGTGGGCTTTTTTATTTTGATAGGGCTATTAGATTAGGTGTAATTAGTTTAAAGATCTTGTAATTTGTTTTTTTATTTTCTGTAATTTAGTGTTTGTTTTTTGTAATATAGCTAATTGTTTTGAATTTAGTTAATTGTATTTAATTTAGGGAATTTATTTAATTGTAGGGTTAGGTTAGGTGTTAGTGTAACTTAGGTTAGGTTTTATTTTACAGGTAAATTTGTATTTATTTTAGCTAGGTAGTTAGTAAATAGTTAATAACTATTTAGTAACTATTCTACCTAGTTAAAATAAATACAAACTTGCCTGTAAAATAAAAATAAAACCTAAGATAGATACAATGTAACTATTAGTTATATTGTAGCTAGCTTAGGTTTTATTTTACAGGTAAGTATTTAGTTTTAAATAGGAATTATTTAGGTAATAATTGTAGGTTTTATTTATATTTATTTTAATTATATTTAAGTTAGTGGGTGTTAGGGTTAGGGTTAGACTTAGGTTTAGGGGTTAATAAATATAATATAGTGTCGGCGACGTTGGGGGCGGCATATTAAGGGTTAATAAATGTAGGTAGGTGGTGGCAGATTAGTGGTTAATAATATTTAACTAGTGTTTGCGATGCGGGAGTACGGCGGTTTAGGGGTTAATATGTTTATTATAGTGGCAGCGATGTTGGGGGTGGCAGATTAGGGGTTAATAACATTATGTAGGTGTCGGCAATGTTGTGGGCAGCAGATTAGGGGTTAATAAATATAATGTAGGTGTCGGCGATGTTTGGGGCAGCAGATTAGGGGTTAATAAGTATAATGTAGGTGGCAGCGATGTCCGGAGCGGCAGATTAGGGGTTAATAAGTGTAAGATTAGGGGTGTTTAGATTTGGGGTTCATGTTAGGGTGTTAGGTGTAAACATAAAATGTGTTTCCCCATAGGAATCAATGGGGCTGTGTTACTGAGATTTACACTGCTTTATTGCAGGTGTTAGACTTTTTCTCAGCCGGCTCTCCCCATTGATGTCTATGGGGAAATCGTGCACGAGCACGTACAACCAGCTCACCGCTGACTTAAGCAGCACTGGTATCGGAGTGTGGTATGGAGCACAATTTTGCTCTACGCTCACTTCTTGCCTTTTAACGCCGGATTTGTAAAAACCTGTAATACCAGCGCTGTAGGAAAGTGAGCGGTGACAATAACGTGCAAGTTAGTACCGCACCCCTCATAACACAAAACTCGTAATCTAGCCGATTGTGTTTTCAATATAGTACAGGGGGAATTGAATTTTCAAATGTCCCAACTTTTTGGAGTTGTGTGTATATATATATATATATTTTACCTAAAAAAAATCATATATATATATTTATGAATAAATAGAACATATTCTTCTATGTGAAGAACATTGGAATGTGAAATTTCATGCCGGATTAGCGCACTTGGGTGTCAGTTTGTATTCTACTTTTCACGCTCCATTGAAGTCTTTTCTTGCTCCATTGACTTATATGGGGGAATATGTTAATTCAGTCGCGATATTCAGGCTTTTTGCATTTATGGGGTTAGCACTAGTGCGACAACTTTTTACTTTCAACTTCTAATCCGCGTGCTACCCAATGCGCACAAAAAGCCTCCATCTAGCAAAATTATTGCACGAGCGGGAGCACAAAGTACCTCTCTATTTGTAATCTAGTCCATTGTTGGAAACATCGCTGCCCTCTAAATAAAGACAGTGTCCATTCTTTTGTCTCCTTTTTTTGTTTTTATTTCACTGGTTATTTCTCATCTCGACCAGAGATAAATTATCAGGGGGTTTTTATTTAATCATCAATTAAACATTAATACTTAAGCTTAATATAAATTTTTAATATTCTTTAACACAACATTAATATTTAAGCTTTACGACTCAGTCTCCAACAATTAAACTGCAGAGATAAATAGCAGCTCTTAATTTAAACAGACTGTGGTTTGCTGATAAAAGCTTCCTCATTGCCATGAGTATTATTTTCATCATTTCTCTTCCTTAAAGGGATAGGAAACCCAACAATTTTCTTTATTGATTTTTTAAATTTTCTAATTTACTTTTGTTATTAAATTTGCTTTATTCCTATGGTATTCTTTGTTAAAAAGATGCCTACGTAGGTGTCTAGAGCACTACATGGCAGGAAATCGGTGGCGGAACTATAGGGGTAGCAACGTTTGCACTTACTACCAGGCTCTGGAGGTCTGCAACTCAGGAGGGGCCCAGCAGATGTTGTGAATGTGATATATACAATGGCAGCCAGGCACTGACATAACAGGTAAGTGTCTGCATCGCTGCTCTGCTTCTCTCACATCCGCTGTGCCCTCTTCACATTGTAGGAACCTCGAGCTTGCATTACAATATCTATACCTCTCTACTCCTTGCTGGCTTTTACAGAAAGGAGAGGGCGGATGTGGGGTTGAGCGGCAAAGCGGGCCCAGGGCTAAGTATCTGTACCAGTCCAACTATAAGTATTTGCCGGTCTCGCTTCTCCCCCTCCTAACCTAGTACTACAGAAGATTTTTAAACTTGCTCCACCAGTTGCATAAGTAATAAATTAGGAGCTGCAGACACACTGGCAGCTGGAACTTTACTCATTGCTGTGTGTATGGAACTCAGAATGCAGGAACAGATACACAGAACAAATGAAAGTCTTTCTTCAAAGCTTTACTGTTTGCTAAATAAAAGGAACAGTAGGTAATGCAGATTGAAGATCACGGAGAGTAGTAAAAGGTGAGAGTAACACAGAATACCTATTTGGTACAGCAGGCAGAGCTTAACTGAAGAAGGCTGTCACTGGTATAGTAGACACAGGTTTATCAGCAGGCCTAGGATACCCAGTGGGTACTGTTGGTGAGACTGTCACAGAATACCAGATAGGTACAGAAGTCACAGCTTCAGTAACAAGGTGAGCATACAACAGTATCAGGTTATTCTGCTTGGCTCTTAGGATCCAGGTGAGAATAAGTGGGCATAAGGTACAGTAAGTATGCTTGATTTCAGAGGTAAGGAGAGCATACACAGGTATTAGGTAAGTATGCTTTGGGTTTCAGGAGCAAGATGAGCATATACAGGTATCAAGGTAAGTATGCACAGGTTCTAGGAGCAAGGTGAGCATACACAGTTATGAAGGTAAGTATGCTTAGTCTCAAAAGCAAGGTGAGCATACACAGGAAGTACATACAAAGAAAAGCGGGTCTCAAGCGAAAAGGTGAAATCACAGGAGCCAGGTAAGAGAGCATTAAATCATCCCAAAGTGATGGACTGAGTGAGCTTTTATAGGATCTCTCACACCTGAGTCCTCCAAGTTGGACTTCCTATAATCAAGGGATGGCCGTTTAAATCTAGGCAGCGCACGGCCGCATGCCTAAAGAGCTGCAGCTGCTGTACAGACAGATCTCGCCGTCGCTCCCATTGAGGGGCCGAGAAGGAGCATGGCACCCTCAGTGTTTGCCGAGACCGTGTCCTCCCGACCCGGTGAAGGTAAGTCATCTGACAACTGCTCTGTAAGTTTAACCCTATACACTCTGCACATAGTTCCTTCATGTTATGTGCAGAGTTTACAGGGCTAAATTCACAAAGCAGTGAGTATAAATTTCAGCTGCCGATGTGTTTGCAGCTCCAAATGTATTACTTATACAACCTGTGGAGCATGTTTAAAAATCTTCCGTAGTGATAGGTTGGGAGGGGGGATAAGGGGATCAGCAAATACTTATTCCTGTTTTTTCCAATGTTATGATTGTTTGAGATTAATAAACTCAGTGCCAGATTACTAGGGGAGCACTAATTAATGCTCCTGCTTGAGAGTTAATTGTTCTAGAAGTAAGCTTTTTGTGCTTGTTGGGTTGTAAATACGTATATACAATTATAAATACATTGGTATATATATATAGTCTTTATAGCATGGCCTAGTACTCACGGTAACCTTTGAACCACCGGGGTGCACATCAAAGAGATTCTGCATAATTCACAGATCCAACATATCGCAAAAAGGAAGGCACTCACCGGGTTTAATAAGGATAAAGTTTTATTCCTTATGAAGTAACGTTTCGGAGTTTTACCTCCGTTTTCAGTTTGAAAACGGAGGTAAAACTCGGAAATGTTACTTCATAAGGAATAAAACTTTATCCTTATTAAACCCGGCAAGTGCCTTCCTTTTTGCGATATATATATATATATATACAGTATCCAAGAAAAGTGAGTACACCGCTCACATTTTTGTAAATATTTTATTATATCTTTTCATGTGACAACACTGAAGAAATTACACTTTGCTACAATGTAAAGTAGTGAGTGTACAGCCTGTATAACAGTGAAAATTTGCTGTCCCCTCAAAATAACTTAACACACAGCCATTAATGTTGAAACCGTTGGCAACAAAAGTGAGTACACCCCTAAGTAGAAATGTCCAAATTGGGCCCAATTAGCCATTTTTCCTCCCCGGTGTCATGTGACTCGTTAGTGTTATAAGGTCTCAGGTGTGAATAAGGAGCAGGTTTGTTAAATTTGGTGTTATCGCTCTCACACTCTCTCATACTAGTCACTGGAAGTTCAACATGGGACATAATGGCAAAGAACTCTCTGAGGATCGGAAAAAAAAAATATTGTTGCTCTACATAAAGATGGCCTAGGCTATAAGAAGATTGCCAAGACTCTGAAACTGAGCTGCAGCACAGTGGGCAAGACAATACAGCGGTTTTACAGGACAGGTTTCACTCAGAACAGGCCTTGCCATGGTCGACCAAAGAAGTTGAGTGCACGTGCTCAGCGTCATATCCAGAGGTTGTCTTTGGGAAATAGACATATGAGTGCTGCCAGCATTGCTGCAGAGGTTGAAGGGGTGGGGGGTCAGCCTGTCAGTGCTCAGACCATACGCCGCACACTGCATCAAATTGGTCTGCATGGCTGTTGTCCCAGAAGGAAGCGTCTTCTAAAGATGATGCACAAGAAAGCCCGAAAACAGTTTGCTGAAGACAAGCAGACTAAGGACATGGATTACTTGAACCATGTCCTGTGGTCCAATGAGATAAACTTATTTGGTTCAGATGGTGTCAAGCGTGTGTGGCAGCAACCAAGTGTGTCTTGCCTACAGTCAAGCATGGTGGTAGGAGTGTCATGGTCTGGGCCTGCATGAGTGCTGCCGGCACTGGGGAGCTACAGTTCATTGAGGGAACCATGAATGTCAATATGTACTGTGACATACTGAAGCAGAGCATGATCCCCTCCCTTTGGAGACTGGGTCGCAGGGCAGTATTCCAAAATGATAACAACCCCAAACACACCTCCAAGACGACCACTGCCTTGCTAAAGAAGCTGAGTGTAAAGGTGATGGACTGGCCAAGCATGTCTCCAGACCTAAACCATATTGATCATCTGTGGGACATCCTCAAACGGAAGGTGGGGGAGCGCAAGGTCTCTAACATCCACCAGCTCCGTGATGTCATCATGGAGGAGTGGAAGAGGACTCCAGTGGCAACCTGTGAAGCTCTGGTAAACTCCATGCCCAAGAGGGTTAAGGCAGTGCTGGAAAATAATGCTGGCCACACAAAATATTGACACTTTGGGCCCAATTTGGACATTTCCACTTAGGTGTGTACTCACTTTTGCTGCCATCGGATTAGACATTAATGGATCTGTATTAAGTTATTTTAAGGGGACAGCAAATGTACACTGTTATACAGGCTGTACACTCACTACTTTACATTGTAGCAAAGTGTAATTTATTCAGTGTTGTCACATGAAAAGATATAATAAAATATTTACAAAAAAGTGAGGAGTGTACTAGCACCTAAGATGGTCGCAGGCAACGGCCTGCCATGAGGCTCTATCATACCTCTGTGTGACGCAATTGCTGGACTCACAAGACACTCAGCTAGCAAGCTTGTCAGCACACCACTGTGTCCCTGCGGTTGACCGACCTTCATCACAGGCATCATCTCTTCTAGCAGCACAATGGATCACAGCGAAAGGGATAATAACTGCGCAACGACACAGAGTGAGATCCCTGCCTTACTCATCTGAATTGTGTTTGGTACATGTAGCATATCACTGCAGGCCCAATATAAGGGAATAAGACTCACAATGACATTATCAGTACATAAGGTGGACGTTGTTATACATATTGCTTCAGAGGAGCAAAAAATGAGCAATTTAAGGCCTACTATAACCCACCATAATACCACAGAATGAAGGCCTTCTACTAACTGTGCACTATGTCCTTATAACAGGGAGCATTTACCCTCTCTCTTGCCAATAGCTTGCAAGCTGCATCTGCATTTTACATGATAACAGGCTGATTGCCTATCCTCACACCAGATAACATACACCTAGATTACGAGTTTTGCGTTGCAGCTCATAACGCTGAAAATATGGAATTTCCAGTGTTAAAACAACACCGCAGCTATAACAAGTCTTGTCGGTATAGGTGTACTGCAAACCTTTTAGCCTGTACGGCAACGTCAGTACCGCACTTGTAAAAATGACGTTTTTCATGGGATTTCCATAGCGCAGGGAGTTTTCGGTGAGGCTAAAAAGTGAGTATTACAGTCTAAAACCCCAAGATCAGTACCGCCATCTAAAAAATGTGGCTAATTCGAATTAGCAAATAGAATGAGAGCTGCTTAAATCCTATTGGATGATTTGAATAGCCAATAGGATTTTAGCAGCCCTAATTACTATTGGCTGATTCAAAATTTTCAGCCAATAGGAATGCAAGGGACGCCATCTTGAATCGTGTCCCTTGCATTGAAGATCCAGTGTATTGCGGCGACCATATGAAAAGTATGCTTCGTGCCGGATGTCTTCAGGATGGACCCACTCCGCGCCTCCAGGATCAAGATAAAAGATGCTGCCTGGATGAAGATTGAATAGGCTGCCTGGATGAAGACTTCTCACCCCTTGGATCAGGACGTCGCCACCGGGATGAAGATTGAAGAGGCCGCCTTGATGAAGACTTCGCTGGGATGAAGATTGTTCAAGCGGGACTTCAAAAACTGTAAGTGGATCGTCAGTGGGTTAGTGTTAGGCTTTTTTAAGGGTTTATTGGGTGGGTTTTATTTTTTAGTTTAGGGTCTGGGAAGTAAAAGAGCTAAATGCCCTTTTAAGGGCAATGCCCATGCAAATGCCCTTTTCAGAGCAATGGGTAGCTTAGGATTTTTAGATAGTTTTTTTTTTTTTGTGGGTTTGGGGGGGTGGGGGTTTGTAATGTTAGTGGGTGTTTTTTTCAATAAAAGAGCTGATATCTTTAGGGCAATGCCCTACAAAAGGCCCTTTTAAGGGCCATTGGTATTTTATTCTAGATTAGTTTTTTATATTGGGGTGGGGTTTTTTTATGCGTATTAGAATAGGAATCATTTTTTTATTTTTGATAATTTGTTATTTTGTGGCATTCTTTACTTTCCCTATAGCGCTCAAAACTCGTAATCTAGGTGATATAGCGCTACAGCTGAACACCTAGGCCTTGTTCCTGTGACCAATTTTGACCGCAATCTGCAGTCCTATACAGCAAGACGCAAGCACCCTAGGAATAATATAGCACCCTCAGGGCATCCAAGAAAGCACCCAGGCCAGACAAAGCCTGTAAGGGTTCTACAACAACAACATCCAAGGTACACTCTTTCTTTAAAGCAATCGATAACACTGTCGCAGACACGTTGTCTACACCTGAAAAGATACCTCTTATAACCACTGATGTTAAAGCAGCTATGTAAATGGAAACAATACTCCCTAAAGCTGACATACAAGCCCTTCCTTAAAAATAAGACTTTGCCAATTTTATAACTCAGGTGAGCTCAATGATAAAATCTAGTCTCTCCGAAGTGAAAAAAGAGATCAACGAAATTGGCAACAGAATAATGCAACTAGAGGAAGATGCGGAGCAGACACATAAACTCCTGGACCAACAGTCCCGCCAAACCTCACATAACTCCACACTGATTCAACAACTCCAAGATCAGGTTAAAGACCTGGATAATAGGGGAAGATGACAAAATATCAGAATTCGGGGTATACCAAAAAACATAAAATCTGCTGAGTTGCTTCCTTTTCTCCAAAAATTATTCAACAAGCTTATGGTTAATGAAGAATCAATTGAATACCCCCTAGATAGATATCATTGGGTCCTAAGACCACCTCCTAAGGACTCAGCTCCTCCACAAGATATCATTCTCAAATTCACAAACTTTAGACATAAAGAGAATATGCTGTCGGCGACCAGGAAAAAATCTCCTATCACATTTGAGAGCTGCTCTCTACAATTCTATGCTGACCTTAGACAACTAACCTTGTCCAAGAGACGAGATGCTAAATTCCTCAAAATTACACCTCAGGGACCTTGGTATACCATACCGCTGGGTATTCCCCTTTTGTCTTAAAGTAGTCAAAGACAACCTAACAGCCCTATACAGATCTAAACCAAGGTAATATCTTCCAGCACTGGTGATGGGAGTGCAAGCCTGAGGAGCCACTGCCAAAGCTCCAAACGAATCACTGTATACAAAAAGTTCAGGCAGCACCTCCACTTGTACACAAATATCAATTTTATTGTACCAAGACACAAAATTCCATTTCTACTGTTAGAACTATAATGTCCAACGAACACTTGTTAAGAATACATTCGTATTTTCTACAATATTCTTTGTTGTCCACCAATAGGGTCGGTCTGGTACTCATTCTCAGGCCCCTAGGGATTCTCCTTACCCTTTGGTATTCTGCAAGTGTTGTTGCATGCAATTCATAGCTCATCTGCTTTTTAGCCAATTTCTCATAATTTTTTAATGTAGCTTCAGAGACTGGTGTTTTTAGAAACTCTCTAGAACCACAGACCAAGGTAGTTATTCTTGCTGCTTCAATGTCACTATATGTAAACACTTGTGCCTCCATATCAGGTACAGTTTCCTCCATTGTTTCCATTGATGTACACACCGTTCACGGAGATTCAGCAGTGAAGATAAATATAAACCAAGGTAATATCTTCCAGCACTGGTGATGGGAGTGCAAGCCTGAGGAGCCACTGCCAAAGCTCCAAACGAATCACTGTATACAAAAAGTTCTGGCAGCACCTCCACTTGTACACAAATATCAATTTTATTGTACCAAGACACAAAATTCCATTTCTACTGTTAGAACTATAATGTCCAACGAACACTTGTTAAGAATACATTCGTATTTTCTACAATATTCTTTGTTGTCCACCAATAGGGTTGGTCTGGTACTCATTCTCAGGCCCCTAGGGATTCTCCTTACCCTGTGGTATTTCGCAAGTGTTGTTGCATGCAATTCATAGCTCATCTGCTTTTTAGCCAATTTCTCATAATTTTTGAACGTAGCTTCAGAGACTGGTGTTTTTAGAAACTCTCTAGAACCACAGACCAAGGTAGTTATTCTTGCTGCTTCAATGTTACTATATGTAAACACTTGTGCCTCCATATCAGGTACAGTTTCCTCCATTGTTTCCATTGATGTACACACCGTGCACGGAGATTCAGCAGTGAAGATAAATATAAACCAAGGTAATATCTTCCAGCACTGGTGATGGGAGTGCAAGCCTGAGGAGCCACTGCCAAAGCTCCAAACGAATCACTGTATACAAAAAGTTCTGGCAGCACCTCCACTTGTACACAAATATCAATTTTATTGTACCAAGACACAAAATTCCATTTCTACTGTTAGAACTATAATGTCCAACGAACACTTGTTAAGAATACATTCGTATTTTCAACAATATTCTTTGTTGTCCACCAATAGGGTCGGTCTGGAGCTCATTCTCAGGCCCCTAGGGATTCTCCTTACCCTGTGGTATTCCGCAAGTGTTGTTGCATGCAATTCATAGCTCATCTGCTTTTTAGCCAATTTCTCATAATTTTTGAACGTAGCTTCAGAGACTGGTGTTTTTAGAAACTCTCTAGAACCACAGACCAAGGTAGTTATTCTTGCTGCTTCAATGTCACTATATGTAAACACTTGTGCCTCCACATCAGGTACAGTTTCCTCCATTGTTTCCATTGATGTACACACCGTGCACGGAGATTCAGCAGTGAAGATAAATATAAACCAAGGTAATATCTTCCAGCACTGGTGATGGGGGTGCAAGCCTGAGGAGCCACTGCCAAAGCTCCAAACGAATCACTGTATACAAAAAGTTCAGGCAGCACCTCCACTTGTACACAAATATCAATTTTATTGTACCAAGACACAAAATTCCATTTCTACTGTTAGAACTATAATGTCCAACGAACACTTGTTAAGAATACATTCGTATTTTCTACAATATTCTTTGTTGTCCACCAATAGGGTCGGTCTGGAGCTCATTCTCAGGCCCCTAGGGATTCTCCTTACCCTGTGGTATTCCGCAAGTGTTGTTGCATGCAATTCATAGCTCATCTGCTTTTTAGCCAATTTCTCATAATTTTTTAATGTAGCTTCAGAGACTGGTGTTTTTAGAAACTCTCTAGAACCACAGACCAAGGTAGTTATTCTTGCTGCTTCAATGTCACTATATGTAAACACTTGTGCCTCCATATCAGGTACAGTTTCCTCCATTGTTTCCATTGATGTACACACCGTGCACGGAGATTCAGCAGTGAAGATAAATATAAACCAAGGTAATATCTTCCAGCACTGGTGATGGGAGTGCAAGTTAACTAGTGTTCGTTGGACATTATAGTTCTAACAGTAGAAATGGAATTTTGTGTCTTGGTACAATAAAATTGATATTTGTGTACAAGTGGAGGTGCTGCCTGAACTTTTTGTATACAGTGATTCGTTTGGAGCTTTGGCAGTGGCTCCTCAGGCTTGCACTCCCATCACCAGTGCTGGAAGATATTACCATGCACCATGCACGGTGTGTACATCAATGGAAACAATGGAGGAAACGGTACCTGATATGGAGGCACAAGTGTTTACATATAGTGACATTGAAGCAGCAAGAATAACTACCTTGGTCTGTGGTTCTAGAGAGTTTCTAAAAACACCAGTCTCTGAAGCTACGTTCAAAAATTATGAGAAATTGGCTACAAAGCAGATGAGCTATGAATTGCATGCAACAACACTTGCGGAATACCACAGGGTAACGAGAATCCCTAGGGGCCTGAGAATGAGCTCCAGACCAACCCTATTGGTGGACAACAAAGAATATTGTAGAAAATACGAATTGATTCCACACTTTACATCACTGTTCCAGTCCATCGATGGCGAAGCATCTTGGTCCAAGTATATATTAGAAGCACACATTTCTGTTATACCAAAATCAGATAAAAACCCGACCAAAGTAGAAAATTACAGGCCAATATCCCTACTTAATACTGACCTTAAATTGTATGCTAAAATATTAGCCACACACCTTAATACGATTCTCCCCCAAATCATACATGTTACATGTTGACCAAACGGGCTTTATACTGAAAAGAGAGGCACAGGATAACACTATCAGAGTCATACAATTGATTGAACAGTCCAGCAGGTCAAACATAACCTCTATCTTAATCTCGACTGATACTGAAAAAGCTTTTGACCGGCTGGACTGGAATTTTTTAAGACGTTGCCTCGTAGCCTTTGGATTTGGATCTAAAATGATTAAAAGAATATTCAGCCTTTACACATTACCTACTGTGAGTGTTAGAACTAATGGATTTCTGTTGGATAGTTTTGGGGTTCAGAATGGCACGAGACAGAGGTGCCCCCTGTCGCCGCTCCTTTTTGCAATCTTAATGGAGGTTTTGGCTTCACACATCAGGAACAACCATAAAATCTCTGGTCTTCAGTTAGGCCCTAATAATTATAAACTTACTCTCTATGCTGACGATGTGTTAACCCTACTCACGTTCCCATCTGATTCTCTCCCACATCTTTTAAGGGAATTTGAGAGATTTAGTACCCACTCAAACTTCTTAATTAATGCCCAAAAATTTGAAATTCGTAACATCAATATGAAGGAGAACTATGATGCTCTGCGAGAGTTCTGTCCATATAGATTGCATTATGACAAAATTAAATACTTCAGAATCCATCTTACCCCTTCTAGTAATAAGTTATTCAAACATAATTACCTGCCTCTCCTACATATAATAAAAAAATATTTTGACACTTGGCAACATAAACCCCTGTCCTGGTGGGGCAGGATACAGTCAGTTAAGATGACCACTCTCCCCCAAATATTTTATATCCTTCAAGCCATCCCAATTCACTTGCCAATGGCTTACCTGAACCAAGTACAATTATTAATAAATACATTCATATGGGGCAATATTAAACCATGCATTAAAGGTGCTTATGAAACCGCTAGGCAAGGGAGGAATGGGTATACCATCAATATCTCAGTACTACAAAGCAGTAACACTGCAAAGGGTATTGGAATGGCACGAGTGCGCATACACTAAGGCATGGGCCTCTATTGACTCTTTCTTACTAAACTCACCCATGATTGGCCCACTATGTTGGATTAAACATACATGTAGACCCATCCAAGCTAGGACATCGCTGATATACTCCCACATTTTTCATACCTGGGACGGGATACGTACTAAGGTTAAAGGGATCTGCTCACCAATTTCCCCAATGACACCTGTCTGCCTTAACGCAGAATTCACAAAGGGAATCATCTCTGATGAACCCACTTCAAGGACATGGGTTATACTATACCATTTACTAGTTTGACAATGAATGGGACATTAAGAACGCAGGCACAATTATCAGATATTGCCGGGGGTGTTTTCTCCAAGTGGCTTAAAGGGACACTGAACCCAATTGTTTTCTTTTGTGATTCAGATAGAGCATTACATTTTAAGCAACTTTCTAATTCACTCCTATTATCAAATTTTCTTCATTCTCTTGGTATCTTTATTTGAAATGCAAGAATGTAAGTTTAGATGCCGGCCATATTTGGTGAACAACCTGGGTCGTTCTTGCTGATTGGTGGATAAATTCATCCACCCATAAAAAAGTGCTGTCCAGAGTTCTGAACAAAAAAAAGCTTAGATGTCTTCTTTTTCAAATTAAGATAGCAAGAGAACGAAGAAAAATTGATAATAGGAGTAAATTAGAAGGTTGCTTGAAATTGCATGCTCTATCTGAATCATGAAAGAAAAAAATTGGGTTCAGTGTCCCTTTAAAGGGACAGTCAACCCAAATAGTATTTTCATTTATATATATATAAACTTGCCCTGGATCATCATTTCTCAATGTAGCCCATTTTTCATATATATATGGCTAGATTATGAGTTTTTCGTTATGAGCTGTGCGGTGCTAACGAGCCATTTTCTCTCAGCGCTCACTTACCTACAGCACTGGAGTTACGGGTTTTTATAAACCCGGCGTTAAAAGGCAAGAAGTGAGCGTTGAGCAAAATTGTGCTCCTTACCGAACTTCAATACCAGTGCTGCTTAAGTCAGCAGTGAGCTGGTCGTACGTGCTCGTGCATGATTCCCCATAGGAATCAATGGGGAGAGCCAGCTGAAATAAAGCCTAACACCTGTAAAAAAGCAGCGTAAAACTCAGCAACGCAGCCCCATTGATTCCTATGCGGAGCATACTCTTCTGCCGACGACTAACGACGAATGAAGGTTCCTTTAAGTGACGTTATCCAAGATGGCGTCCCTTGAATTCCGATTGGCTGATAGAATTCTATCAGCCAATCGGAATTAAGGTAGAAAAAATCCTATTGGCTGATGCAATCAGCCAATAGGATTGAAGTTCAATCCTATTGACTGATCCAATCAGCCAATAGGATTGAGTTTGCATTCTATTGGCTGTTCCAATCAGCCAATAGAATGCAAGCTCAATCCTATTGGCTGATTGGATCAGCCAATAGGATTGAAATTCAATCTTATTGGCTGATTGCATCAGCCAATAGGATTTTTTCTACCTTAATTCCGATTGGCTGATAGAATTCTATCAGCCAATCGGAATTTATGGGACGCCATCTTGGATGACGTCACTTAAAGGAACCTTCATTCGTTGTTAGTTGTCGGCAGAAGAGTATGCTCCGCGTCAGATGTCTTGAAGATGGAGCCGCTCCACATCGGATGGATGAAGATAGAAGATGCCGTCTGGATGAAGACTTCTGCCCGTCTTCGCCAGGCTTGGATGAAGACTTCTCCCGGCTTTGTTGAGGACTTTGGCCCGACTTGGATGAAGACTTCTGCCGCTTCCTTGAGGATGGATGTCCGGTCTTCAGAACTGTAAGTCGATCTTCAAGGGGTTAGTGTTAGTTGTTTTTTTAAGGGTGTATTGGGCAGGTTTTATTTTTAGGTTAGGGTTTGGGCCTGCAATAGAGCTAACTGCCCTTTTAATGGCAATGCCCATCCAAATGCCCTTTTCATGGCAATGGGGAGCTTAGGTTTTTTAGATAGTATTTTATTTGGGGGGTTGGTTGTGTGGGTGGTGGGTTTTACTGTTGGGGGGATTGTTTGTATTTTTTTTTACAGGTAAAATAGATGATTTCTTTGGGGCAATGCCCTGCAAAAGGCCCTTTTAAGGGCTATTGATAGTTTAGTTTAGGCTAGGGTTTTTTTTATTTTGGGGGGGCTTTTTTTATTTTGATAGGGCATTAGATTAGGTGTAATTAGTTTAACTATCTTGTAATTTGTTTATTATTTTCTGTAATTTAGTGTTTGATTTTTGTACTTTAGCTAATTTAATTTAATTGTTTTTAATTTAGTTAATTTATTTAATTGTAGGGTCAGGTTAGGTGTTATTGTAACTTAGGTTAGGTTTTATTTTGAAAAAACTTGTAAGTGAGTCAGCCAGTGTAAAAGTTAAAATATAACTTTTATTAGAAATTAATAAAAAATAAACATCAAAGTGTCCTGAGGCTAGTGCAACATCAGTCTTACATGTTTCAGCATTATGCCTTCCTCATAGACTGTGCTGCACTAACCTTAACAGCCTAATTAAATACACATGAGGAACACTGATGTCATATACATAGAAATAATTAACGCTTTAACAATTGAAGATTTACTTCCCTTAGGCAATGTTTTAGTATCACAGAGTTGAAATTGCTGTTCAACAAACGATAAAAAGGAACATAGACACAAAAAACAATGATATATTTATAACAGAAGCAGTTTACCTATATATCTTATATATATATATATATATATATATATATATATATATATATATATATATATATATATATATATATATATATTATTGCTCTACCAATACTAACAGTCTAGGTCATATTAGGAACATTGCTCTGAAAAGAATATATATCTTACTAGCAGCTGTGCATATACTATTCAGAAATTATAATCTTATATGAATATAAATATAAGAGCACGCTGTTATTCTATACCAAAATATAATATCATCTTTTCATAATCCCTATTCTGAAATGACATAGACTACAAAAGTAGGTTCAAAATATAACAAATTAAAGGATACTATAATGATGTTATATGTTATGAACCTCTATGAAACAAGAGATACATATGACATAGCATGGTTAAAAATAATAATGATGCACAGTTAAAAATAATCAATTACTGTACATCTCTATTCCCAAAAATTAATGAGGTCAGTCTGAATGTTAAGACCTCCTGGGGCTCTCGTCTTTTATTTAAATATCCAAAAAGCTTCTTTTTTTTTAAGCAACTTATCTCTGTTGCCACCTCTCCTGGGAACATGTACATGCTCTATAATCTGTCACTTTAGGCCTTCAGGACATTCATGGTGTACATATTTAAAGTGACAAGCCACCAGTGATTTAGGGTTATCTGTCTTGATTTCGTATAAATGCTTTTTTATCCTGTCTCTGGCCTCTCTAGAAGTGAGGCCAACATATTGTAAAGTACACTGGTAACAGAACAATTTCTCTTATATGTCATGAATTCTCCTTTCAGAATTCCATACTTAGGCCTAGATTTGGAGTTCGGCGGTAGCCGTCAAAACCAGCGTTAGAGGCTCCTAACGCTGGTTTTGGCCGCCCGCTGGTATTTGGAGTCAGTGATTAAAGGGTCTAACGTTCACTTTTCAGCCGCGACTTTTCCATACCGCAGATCCCCCTACGCCATTTGCGTAGCCTATCTTTTCAATGGGATCTTTCTAACGCCGGTATTTAGAGTCGTTTCTGAAGTGAGCGTTAGAGCTCTAACGACAAAATTCCAGCCGCCTGAAAATAGCAGGAGTTAAGAGCTTTCTGGCTAACGCCGGTTTATAAAGCTCTTAACTACTGTACCCTAAAGTACACTAACACCCATAAACTACCTATGTACCCCTAAACCGAGCTCCCCCCACATCGCCGCCACTCGATTTAAATTTTTAACCCCTAATCTGCCGACCGCCACCTACGTTATACTTATGTACCCCTAATCTGCTGCCCCTAACCCTGCCGACCCCTATATTATATTTCTTAACCCCTAACTTGCCCCCCACAACGTCGCCGCAAGCTACTTAAAATAATTAACCCCTAATCTTCCGACCGCAAATCGCCGCCACCTACGTTATCCCTATGTACCCCTAATCTGCTACCCCTAACATCGCCGACCCCTGTATTATATTTATTAACCCCTAATCTGCCCCCCTCAACGTCGCCGACACCTGCCTACACTTATTAACCCCTAATCTGCCGACCGGAGCTCACCGCTATTCTAATAAATGTATTAACCCCTAAAGCTAAGTCTAACCCTAACACTAACACCCCCCTAAGTTAAATATAATTTACTTCTAACAAAATAAATTAACTCTTATTAAATAAATGATTCCTATTTAAAGCTAAATACTTACCTGTAAAATACATCCTAATATAGCTACAATATAAATTATAATTATATTATAGCTATTTTAGGATTAATATTTATTTTACAGGTAACTTTGTAATTATTTTAACCAGGTACAATAGCTATTAAACAGTTAAGAACTATTTAATAGTTACCTAGTTAAAATAATAACAAAATTACCTGTAAAATAAGTCCTAACCTAAGATATAATTAAACCTAACACTACCCTATCAATAAAATAATTAAATAAACTACCTACAATTACCTACAATTAACCTAACACTACACTATCAATAAATTAATTAAATACAATTCCTACAAATAAATACAATTAAATAAACTAGCTAAAGTACAAAAAATAAAAAAGATCTAAGTTACAGAAAATAAAAAAATATTTACAAACATAATAAAAATATTACAACAATTTTAAACTAATTACACCTACTCTAAGCCCCCTAATAAAATAACAAAGCCCCCCAAAATAAAAAATTCCCTACCCTATTCTAAATTAAAAAAGTTACAAGCTCTTTTACCTTACCAGCCCTGAACAGGGCCCTTTGCGGGGCATGCCCCAAGAATTTCAGCTCTTTTGCCTGTAAAAGAATAAATACAATACCCCCCCCCAACATTACAACCCACCACCCACATACCCCTAATCTAACCCAAACCCCCCTTAAATAAACCTAACACTAAGCCCCTGAAGATCTTCCTACCTTGTCTTCACCATACCAGGTTCACCGATCCGTCCTGAAGAGCTCCTCCGATGTCCTGATCCAAGCCCAAGCGGGGGCTGAAGAGGTCCATGATCCGGTCAAAGTCTTCATCCAAGCGGGGCAGAAGAGGATCTTCCATCCGATTGAAGTCATCATCCAGGCGGCATCTTCGATCTTCTTCCATCCGGAGCGAAGCGGCAGGATCCTGAAGACATCCAGCGCGGAACATCCATCCGGACCGACGACTGAACGACGAATGACTGTTCCTTTAAGGGACGTCATCCAAGATGGCGTCCCTCGAATTCCGATTGGCTGATAGGATTCTATCAGCCAATCGGAATTAAGGTAGGAATTTTCTGATTGGCTGATGGAATCAGCCAATCAGAATCAAGTTCAATCCGATTGGCTGATCCAATCAGCCAATCAGATTGAGCTCGCATTCTATTGGCTGTTCCGATCAGCCAATAGAATGCGAGCTCAATCTGATTGGCTGATTGGATCGGCCAATCGGATTGAACTAGATTCTGATTGGCTGATTCCATCAGCCAATCAGAAAATTCCTACCTTAATTCCGATTGGCTGATAGAATCCTATCAGCCAATCGGAATTCGAGGGACGCCATCTTGGATGACGTCCCTTAAAGGAACAGTCATTCGTCGTTCAGTCGTCGGTCCGGATGGATGTTCCGCGCTGGATGTCTTCAGGATCCTGCCGCTTCGCTCCGGATGGAAGAAGATCGAAGATGCCGCCTGGATGATGACTTCAATCGGATGGAAGATCCTCTTCTGCCCCGCTTGGATGAAGACTTTGACCGGATCATGGACCTCTTCAGCCCCCGCTTGGGCTTGGATCAGGACATCGGAGGAGCTCTTCAGGACGGATCGGTGAACCTGGTATGGTGAAGACAAGGTAGGAAGATCTTCAGGGGCTTAGTGTTAGGTTTATTTAAGGGGGGTTTGGGTTAGATTAGGGGTATGTGGGTGGTGGGTTGTAATGTTGGGGGGGGGGTATTGTATTTATTCTTTTACAGGCAAAAGAGCTGAAATTCTTGGGGCATGCCCCGCAAAGGGCCCTGTTCAGGGCTGGTAAGGTAAAAGAGCTTGTAACTTTTTTAATTTAGAATAGGGTAGGGAATTTTTTATTTTGGGGGGCTTTGTTATTTTATTAGGGGGCTTAGAGTAGGTGTAATTAGTTTAAAATTGTTGTAATATTTTTATTATGTTTGTAAATATTTTTTTATTTTCTGTAACTTAGATCTTTTTTATTTTTTGTACTTTAGCTAGTTTATTTAATTGTATTTATTTGTAGGAATTGTATTTAATTAATTTATTGATAGTGTAGTGTTAGGTTAATTGTAGGTAATTGTAGGTAGTTTATTTAATTATTTTATTGATAGGGTAGTGTTAGGTTTAATTATATCTTAGGTTAGGACTTATTTTACAGGTAATTTTGTTATTATTTTAACTAGGTAACTATTAAATAGTTCTTAACTATTTAATAGCTATTGTACCTGGTTAAAATAATTACAAAGGTACCTGTAAAATAAATATTAATCCTAAAATAGCTATAATATAATTATAATTTATATTGTAGCTATATTAGGATTTATTTTACAGGTAAGTATTTAGCTTTAAATAGGAATCATTTATTTAATAAGAGTTAATTTATTTCGTTAGATAAAAATTATATTTAACTTAGGGGGGTGTTAGTGTTAGGGTTAGACTTAGCTTTAGGGGTTAATACATTTATTAGAATAGCGGTGAGCTCCGGTCGGCAGATTAGGGGTTAATAATTGAAGTTAGGTGTCGGCGATGTTAGGGAGGGCAGATTAGGGGTTAATACTATTTATGATAGGGTTAGTGAGGCGGATTAGGGGTTAATACATTTATTATAGTAGCGGTGAGGTCCGCTCGGCAGATTAGGGGTTAATAAGTGTAGGCAGGTGTCGGCGACGTTGAGGGGGGCAGATTAGGGGTTAATAAATATAATATAGGGGTCGGCGATGTTAGGGCAGCAGATTAGGGGTACATAGGGATAACGTAGGTTGCGGCGGTTTACGGAGCGGCAGATTAGGGGTTTAAAAAAATATGCAGGGGTCAGCGATAGCGGGGGCGGCAGATTAGGGGTTAATAAGTGTAAGGGTAGGGGTGTTTAGACTCGGGGTACATGTTAGAGTGTTAGGTGCAGACGTAGGAAGTGTTTCCCCATAGGAAACAATGGGGCTGCGTTAGGAGCTGAACGCTGCTTTTTTGCAGGTGTTAGGTTTTTTTTCAGCTCAAACAGCCCCATTGTTTCCTATGGGGGAATCGTGCACGAGCACGTTTTTGAGGCCGGCCGCGTCCGTAAGCAACTCTGGTATCGAGAGTTGCATTTGCGGTAAAAATGCTCTACGCTCCTTTTTTGGAGCCTAACGCAGCATTTGATTAAACTCTCGATACCAGAGTTAATTTTATGGTGCGGCCAGAAAAAAGCCCGCGGAGCGTTAACAGCCCTTTTACCGCCGAACTCCAAATCTAGGCCTTAGTATGCCTGGGATGCATACTCTTGGAATGCAAAAGACTATTGCCTGCTATTTCTTTTCTGTGTAGCCTGGTGATAACATTATGTGTCTCAATATCACCTTTCAATGTGAGATCCAGATAGTCTATCTCAGACCCATTCCTAGTATACGTAAATTTTAACTCTTTGTCATTTTCATTTAATTTAGTCAGAAAATTGTCACAATCATTTTCAGACCCTTCCCAAATAAATAGCAGGTTATCTATATATCTCACATCTTTCCCCCCATATGTACTTTGACTCCCACCAGCCCATATAGATATTTACAAAGGCTGGTGCAAACGTTGCACCCATAGCCGTGCCTCTTCTCTGGAGGAAGAACTGCTCCCCAAACTAAAAATAACTTTTGTGTTCAGAGTTATAACAAGTAAATGTATCAAGAAAAAACCTTACTGCTTCTACTCCTAGATGTTGAGGAATGCTAGAATATAGACTCACTACGTCTACCGTTATCCACAAAAAATTGGATTTCCACTCCATTCCATCCAAAATACCTAGGAGTTGTTTAGTATCTCTTAAATAAGACGGCAGCATCTTTACTGAGGGTTGCAATATTTTTTTCAATCCACTCTCCCAAAGGCTCAAGCAATGATCCTATGCCTGATACAATTGGCCTCCCTTGTATGTCAGAAAGGGATTTATTTTAGGATTGTGTCCTATTCTATTGTCCTCTCTCTGTGTGCCTGTATTAGTAAGAGACAGTTGAGAGCTAGCTCCGTGTTCTTGAATTACGAATTCACTTGCATTTCTCTCTGGTAATGTGAGTGCAGATTTATATTGATTACCATCTACAGAATTATTAGGCTTTGAGACTGAAGCATCTGAGCTAGAAACAGTTGATATCAAATTTAAACCTAAAAACATTTTCTATCCAACTCGGATTAGGGGTCCTTTCCTTGAATCCTTTCATAAGAGAGTTGAATTAGAATTGCAAGAACTACAAAGCCCCTTTCTAGTTACAGATATAAAAATAATCTCAGTAAGCTAGAAAAAGAAGCAATTGCAGCGTTAGCTGAAAATGAAAACATTGTTATAAGGCGGAGTGATAAGGGTGGGAATATTGTGGTCCTTAATAAAAGTGACTACATAAAAAAGAGACTTATAGGCAGCTAGAAGATAATGACGTCTACCAAAAATTAGGTTTTGATCCAACTACCTCTTATAAGAGGAGCTTAAGCCTTATCTTAGATGCAGGAAAGGAAATTGGAATTATAGACGAAGATATATATAAATATCTTTTTGTAGCCAATCCTAAAGTCCCTATATTTCACCACCTCCCAAAGACACATAAATCCCTTTCTGACATACAAGGGAGGCCTATTGTATCAGGCATAGGATCATTGCTTGAGCCTTTGGGAGAGTGGATTGAAAGAATATTGCAACCCTTAGAAAAGATGCTGCCGTCTTATTTAAGAGATACTAAACAACTCCTAGGTATTTTGGATGGAATGGAGTGGAAATCCAATTATTTGTGGATAACGGTAGACGTAGTGAGTCTATATTCTAACGTTCCTCAACACCTAGGAGTAGAAGCAGTAAGGTTTTTTCTTGATACATTTACTTGTTATAACTCTGAACACAAAAGTTATATACTTAGGGTGTTAACATTTCTATTGTTTCACAATTATTTTTCGTTTGGAAAGCAGTTCTTCCTCCAGAGAAGAGGCACGGCTATGGGTGCAATGTTTGCACCAGCCTTTGCAAATATCTATATGGGCTGGTGGGAGTCAAAATACATATGGGGGGAAAGCTGCTCCCACAGAGGGAATATTAAAACATATGTGAGATATATAGATGACCTGCTATTTATTTGGGAGGGGTCTGAAAATGATTGTGACAATTTTCTGACTAAATTAAATGAAAATGACAAAGAGTTAAAATTTACGTATACTAAGAATGGGTCTGAGATAGACTATCTGGATCTCACATTGAAAGGTGATATTGAGACACATAATGTTAAAGGAGAATTCATGAGATATAAGAGAAATTGTTCTGCAGAAGAGATCTATAGCAGAGAAGTTAAAGCTCTGAAGGAAAGGTTCTTACAAAGTGGTTATCCTAGCTATCTAATTGATAAGGCAGAGAGAGATGTAGGTAAAATTGACAGGAAATTTATGTTACAAGAAAAGAATAAGGCTCAGTCTGAGAAAGAATTACCGATTTTTGTCACGAGTTACAGTAACCAGTTTGAACAAATTGCTGATATTGTTAAAAGAAACCTTTCAATTTTAAAAGGAGATGAAGCTCTTTTCCCTTTTGTAAAAAATGGCTGTAGATGTGTCTCTAAAAGAAATAAGACGCTGGGTAATGTTCTCCCAGTGAGATTAAGATCAAAAAAGATAAGAAAGGCAGTAGTTGGCTAAGTTGCAAGGGCCACTACAAATGTGGCAAATGGAACTGTAAAGCACGTGAATATTCCTTAACAGGGAAGCAATTTAAATCTAAAGTAATGCAGAAAGTTTTTGACATGAATAACTGTACAAATTGTCACACTTCTTATGTGATTGATTTAATAACATGTCATCAGTGTAATTTACAATATGTTGGCCTCACTTCTAGAGAGGCCAGAGACAGGATAAAAGAGCATTTATACGAAATCAAGACAGATAACCCTAAATCACAGGTGGCTTGTCACTTTAAATATGTATACCATGAATGTCCTGAAGGCCTAAAGTGGCAGATTATAAAGCATGCACATGTTCCCAGGAGAGGTGGCAACAGAGATAAGTTGCTTCAAAAAAGAAAAGCTTTTTGGATATTTAAATTAAAGACGAGAGCCCCAGGAGGTCTTAACATTCAGACTGACCTCATTAATTTTTGGGAATAGAGATGTACAGTAAGTTATTATTTTTAATTGTACATCATTATTATTTTTAACCATGCTATGTCATATGTATCTCTTCTTTCATAGAGCTTCATAACATATAACATCATTATAGTATCCTTTAATTTGTTATATTTTGAACCTACTTTTGTAGTCTATGTCATTTCAGAATAGGGATTATGAAAAGATGATATTATATTTTGGTATAGAATAATAGCGTGCTCTCATATTTATATTCATATAAGATTATAATTTCTGAATAGTATATGCACAGCTGCTAGTAAGATATATATTCTTTTCAGAGCAATGTTATAAATATGACCTAGACTGTTAGTATTGGTAGAGCAATAATTGCCTTATATAGGTAGAAAGCAAAATATAACTTAATTAGGAATACATATAAGAGTTTCCTATGTCTTTCTCTTTTTTTTACACTGATATATGTTTTGAGCCCTAAGATATATAGGTAAACTGCTTCTGTTATAAATATATCATTGTTTTTTTGTGTCTATGTTCTCTTTTATCGTTTGTTGAACAGCGATTTCAACTTTGTGATACTAAAACATTGCCTAAGGGAAGTAAATCTTCAATTGTTAAAGGGTTAATTATTTCTATGTATATGACATCAGTGTTCCTCATGTGTATTTAATTAGGCTGTTAAGGTTAGTGCAGCACAGTCTATGAGGAAGGTGTAATGCTGAAACATGTAAGACTGGTGTTGCACTAGGCTCAGGACACTTTGATGTTTATTTTTTATTATTTTCTAATAAAAGTTATATTTTAACTTTTACACTGTCTGACTCGCTTACAAGTTTTTTCTTCATATCTGACAAGTGGATTGGGAATCCTCCCTGCAGTTTGCAGCACAGTGTTTTCTTTGATACTAGTAGGAGAGCGGGTGGAGCAAATTTCAGTGTGAGACACTGACTGAATAGTGTGCAGCAGTTTGGAGCTCAGAAGTGCCTACGTACCCTATCAAGCAGGAGACCAGCGGCTATCAAGTTGTTACCTGGATGCCGAGGAGTGACTAGTAAGACTTTTATACCGGCAGGTCTCTGTGGCATCTTTGGATTAGATATATGGAGTGTCAGTGCGCTTTTTAAAGGGATATTGCTTTGTTGTGGATATAGGTTTTATTTTACAGGTACTTTTGTATTTATTTTAGCTAGGTAGTTATTAAATAGTTAATAACTATTTAATAACTATTGTACCTAGTTAAAATAAATACAAACTTGCCTGTAAAATAAAAATAAACCCTAAGATAGCTACAATGTAGCTATTAGTTATATTGTAGCTAGCTTAGGGTTTATTTTATCGGTACTTATTTAGTTTTAAATAGGAATTATTTAGGTAATTTAATTTTTTATTTAGATTTATTTAAATTATATTTAAGTTAGGGGGTGTTAGGGTTAGGGTTAGACTTAGGTTTAGGGGTTAATACATTTAGTATAGTGGCGGTGACGTTGGGGGCGGCAGATTAGGGGTAATAAATGTAGATAGGTGGCGGCGATGTTAGGGACAGCAGATTAGGGGTTAATAATATTTAACTAACGATTGCAAGGCGGGAGTGCGGTGGTTTAGGGACTAATATGTTTATTATAGTTGTGGCGATGTCCGGAGCGGCAGATTAGGGGTTAATAATTTTATTATAGTGTTTGCGATTTATGGGTTAATAGGTAGTTTATGGGTGTTAGTGTACTTTTTAGCACTTTAGTTATGAGTTTTATGTTACGGCGTTGTACCATAAAACTCTTAAATACTGACTTTTAAATGCGTTAGGACTTTAAATGCGTTGGGGTAGGGTGTACTGCTCACTTTTTGGCCTCCCAGGACAGACTTGTAATACCGGCGCTATTGAAGTCCCATAGAAAAAAATACTTTACGAAGTTTACGTAAGTCGTTTTGCGGTAAGGCCAAAAAAGTGTGCAGTGACCCTAAACCTTCAAGACTCGTAATACCAGCGGGCGTAAAATAAAAGCAGCGTTAGGGTAAAAAAGCAGCACAACTCGTAATCTAGCCGATAGTTTGTCAGTAAAATCACTTACTTTTCGCGCTGCAGCCGTTTCAAAATGTCCGTTAAGCCCCTCCCCTTTTACATCAGCAGTGACGTCAGCAGGTTCTTGTAACTTGTTTACGTGTTCTATCTTGCTCGTAACCTGATTTTTGCGCATGCGCTGTGCGCCTCTGGTATTGGTATTAAAGGGGAACGTTTGAAGAGTTGAAGGGTTGAAGAAACAGGACACTGGTACGCTTCCACTGTAAACCACACAGATAATGAGCCTGTGTTCAAATGTTCCCCTTCAATACCAATACCAGAGGTGCACTGTGCACTGCACAAGCGCAAAAATCAGGTTACGAGCAAGATAGAACACGTACACAAGTTACAAGAACCTGCTGATGTCACTGCTGACGGTAAAGGGGAGGGGCTTAACAGACATTTTGAAACGGCTGCAGCGCGAAAAGTAAGTGATTTTACTGACAAACTCTATACATTTATAAAATGAGCTACATTGAGAAATGATGATCCAGGGCACGTTTTTATGTATAAATGAAAACGCTATTTGGGTTGACTGTCCCTTTAAATACGCACAATTAACACATTTAATAGGAATGTCACCCCACAAGCAAGACTTATAGAGGGATCTAACAAACTTTGAACATCTATGTCACAAGGGTGTACTATGAAAATGATATTAGATTAATCCCTCCTTCTCCTATGACTCACATTGGCAGGCAGACATAGGAATCCCCATCTCTAAAGAATATATAGCATAATACCACAAAGTCCTTTTCCTCCCCTAGAATTCTTGAATTAAACCACAAGATATTATTTTGATGGTACCTAACACCTGAAAGAATTAAACGTATATACCCCAATGCTAATGCATCCTGTTGGAGGGGGTGTGGGTCTCCTGGCACAATGATTCATATATGGTGGTACTGCCAAAAATTACATCCCTTTTATCACAAATCACTTAAAAATTGTTATGGGCAACCAGTTCACATAGCCCCCTATTACTGCTCTCCTCAACTTTAAATCAGGCAAAATGTGTAAAATTAAGTGGAAAATGCTACAAATTAGCCTTAATAGCGCAAGACTACTTATAGCACGTAAGTGGAAAGCATCAACGGTCCCCACACTACAGGAATGGTTACATAACACTTCTGAACTCCTCGCTGTGGAGGAATACTCATACTTTAAGAATGGCAATTTGACATTCTTCCATGATATCACGTTCTACTGGGAAACCCTACTCTACTCTCCACCACAGATAAGTTACACACTTAGAATACAATTATCCCTTAGCTCAATCGGACACCCCCCCCCCTCTTAAACCCAATGCCCCCCCTTCTTTATCTCTTTCTTACCCTGTAATTTTCTTCTTTAGAGGAAAACTAATAAGAACGGAATGGTATTATGCTTATTTTCTTTTGCAAGATGTACCGAGTCCACAGATTCATCCTAACTTTTGGGATATTGTCCTTCCTGACAGAAAGTAGCAAAGAGAGCACCACAGCAGAGCTGTCTATATAGCTCCCCCCTTAACTCCACCCCCCAGTCATTCTCTTTGCTGGCTCTAAGCAGGAAGAGTAAAGAGAAGAGGTGTTAAACTGTTAGTTTTATTTTATCTTCAATCAAGTGTTTGTTATTTTTAAATGGTACCGTTGTTGTACTATTACTCTCAGGCAGGACATAGATGAAGATTTATGCCTGGAGGATGACGATCTTAGCATTTGTAACTAAGGTCCACTGCTGTTCCCACATGAGCTGAGGAGTACAGGAAAACTTCAGTGTGAGGAACGGTTTCTTGCTATACAGCAATGAGGAATGTTCAGTCATATTTTCTGCAGAGACTGTGTTAACTCAGAAAGGCTGACAGTGTCCCCATTAGGGGAAGGGGAAGCAGTAATCCTAGTGTTATCAGAGGTTTTTACTAGCTTGCATAAAGGGTTAATTTTTTGTGGGCACTCAGTTTGTTATGTGAATTTGGGACAAACGTTTTTGTGTCTGGGAGTAACGTTTTCTGTTTTATGGGACATTTGATTGAGGGTTCTTTGGGGTTGTTTATAACCCACATGGCTTTCAGGCAGGGTTTCTTAGTTTTGTGTAGGCCCCAGCAACATCGAGTGAGGTGGGTGGAGCAACTCCTCCTGAGGTCCTGAGAGTCTTCTGAGGGACTAATTGAAGCTTTAAACCCAATATTATCACTTCCTAATGGCAGGTAGGGCCACAGCAGAGCTGTGGCAAGGTGCTTTAGGGGTTTTTAACCGGTTTTAGACACTTATAAATCCGTTTTTTTCATTTGGGGCTCTATTGCTTTTTTACGTGTGGTGCAATCCTTCTAAAGCTTAATGGGCACACTGTTACAATTTCGGAATTTTTGAAGCAATTTTAACCTGTTTTGCAGTTTGTGTATGCCTTTTTTTCTCTTAAAGGTACAGTACCGTTTTTGCAAATTGTGTTTTTTCCAATAAATTGGACAACATCACGACTGCTTATATCAATCATCAGGGGGGGAACAAGGAGTTCCTTGGCGATGATAGAAGTTTCCAGGATAATCCGATGGGCAGAGACTCACTCTTGCCATCTATCAGCGATCTATATCCCAGGGGTGGAGAACTGGGAGGCAGATTTTCTAAGTCGTCAGACTTTTCATCCGGGGGAGTGGGAGCTCCATCTGGAGGTGTTTGCTCAACTGGTTCAGCTTTGGGGCACACCAGAAGTGGATCTGATGGCGTCTCGTCAGAATGCCAAACTTACTTGTTACAGATCCAGGTCAAGGGATCCTCAGGCAGTACTGATAGATGCTCTCGCAGTACCCTGGTCGTTCAACCTGGCTTATGTGTTTCCACCATTCCCTCTCCTTCCGCGTCTGATTGCCAGAATCAAACAGGAGAGAGCTTCGGTGATTTTGATAGCGCCTGCGTGGCCACGCAGGACTTGGTATGCAGACCTGGTGGACATGTCATCTCTGCCACCATGGACTCTGCCACTGAGACGGGACCTTTTGATTCAAGGTCCATTCAAGCATCCAAATCTAATTTCTCTGCAACTGACTGCTTGGAGATTGAACTCTTGGTTTTATCAAAGCGGGGTTTCGGTCATAGATACCTTGATTCAGGCTCAAAAGCCTGTCACCAGGAAGATCTATCATAAGATATGGCGTAAATATCTTTTTTTGTGTGAATCCAAAGGCTACTCATGGAGTAAGATCAGGATTCCTAGGATTTTGTCTTTTCTCCAAGAAGGATTGGAGAAAGGATTGTCCGCTAGTTCCTTAAAGGGACAGATATCTGCTTTGTCTATTCTGTTGCACAAGCGTCTGGCAGATGTCCCAGATGTTCTGGCTTTTTGTCAGGCTTTAGTTAGCCTGTGTTTAAACCTGTTGCTCCGCCATGGAGTCTCAATTTAGTTCTTAAAGTTCTTCAGGGGGTTCCGTTTGAACCCATGCATTCCATAGATATTAAGCTTCTATCTTGGAAAGTTCTGTTTCTAGTTGCTATCTCTTCAGCTCGAAGAGTTTCTGAACTATCTGCATTACAATGTGACTCGCCTTATCTTGTTTTCCATGCTGATAAGGTGGTTTTGCGTACCAAACCTGGGTTCCTCCCTAAGGTTGTTTCTAACAGGAATATCAATCAGGAAATTGTTGTTCCTTCTCTGTGTCCTAATCCTTCTTCTAAGAAGGACCGTCTGTTGCACAACTTGTACGTGGTTCGTGCCTTGAAGTTTTATTTGCAGGCAACCAAAGATTTTCGCCAATCATCTCCTTTGTTTGTTGTCTATGCTGGAAAGCATAGAGGTCAAAAGGCTACGGCTACCTCTCTTTCCTTTTGGCTGAAAAGCATCATCAGTTTGGCTTATGAGACTGCTGGACAGCAGCCTCCTGAAAGAATTACAGCTCACTCCACTAGAGCGGTGGCTTCCACATGGGCTTTTAAAAATAATGCTTCTGTTGAACAGATTTGTAAGGCTGTGACTTCATACCTTTTCCAAATTTTCCAAATTTGATACTTTTGCTTCTTCGGAGGCTATTTTGGGGAGAACGGTTTTGCAAGCAGTGGTGCCTTCCGTTTAGGTTCCTGTCTTGTCCCTCCCTTCATCAGTGTCCTAAAGCTTTGGTATTGGTATCCCACAAGTTAGGATGAATCCGTGGACTCGGCACATCTTGCAAAAGAAAACAGAATTTATGCTTACCTGATACATTTCTTTCCCCCCCCCCCACTGCCTTCCCTCCCTCCCCTTTTGTTTTCTACATTCAAAACATTTTAGCTAAAGTGCTCTGCTGTATCATCATTGATTAGTTCACCCATCCAAGAAATAACTTGCAAATTGACTCAGTACAGGGTGAGGCCAACTTGATGGATTTGAATCTGGTTGGCTCTGTATTGTTTATTCTTTTCTTCTTTTCTTTTTTTTCTTTTTTCTCGTTGCTTGTTTTATTTATTTTCTTTTCCACATGTGCAGAATTTTTTGTGCAGGGTTAGATGACCCAATAATCTGATTATTTCCATTACTGAAAAAGGGGTCCTGCGAGTCCCCAATTGGTATATTATATATTTGCAAAATCTTGAATAAAAATATAAAAAAAAAAATAAAAAAAAAATAAAGCATGTTAAATTGAAATGAAAAAAAATTCTTTCTTTTGCGATGTACACGGCCCGCCCTGTCTATTCAAGACAGATAGTATTTTTTATGTAAACTTCAGTCACCTCTGCACCTTATAGTTTCTCCTTTTCTTCCTTGGCCTTCGGTCGAATGACGGGGGGGTGGAGTTAAGGGGGGAGCTATATAGATAGCTCTGCTGTGGTGCTCTCTTTGCTACTTCCTGTCAGGAAGGACAATATCCCACAATTAAGGATGAATCCGTGGACTCGGTACATCGCAAAAGAAAGAAATTTATCAGATAAGCATAAATTCTGTTTTATTTTTTTATATTGTACAATACAATAGTTTTTTTATCCACTAAAATAAGCCTCTACTGAACTTGCCTTAACTGTTAACTTGTGAATCTACATCACTTTGCCAATACCCCATGATGGATGCATAAAATGGACTAACAGATACATATGACATGGGTAATTGAAGTGAGACTGAACCTAAATATAGGTAATATCCATGAGAGGTTCTTTCTTTTCTTTTTCTTTTTATCTACACAGATTGATAGAAAATATTGTATAACTTATGACGATGTACGAAATTCTGTGTCCAGATTATATTTTGAATATTGTATTGTAATTATCATTCAATAAAATGTAATTAAAAAAAAAATGAGTTAACTGAATGATGCAGCTGCACCATTCTTTGGAAATCAAAGTAAATTTAAAAAAAAGTTTTGAACAAAGCATCTTGGGATGCATGTCTTTTTGAATTTATCCCTGCCTATTAGGATGCATGTCTTTTTGTATTTATCCCTGCCTATTAGGATGCATGTCTATTTGTATTTATCCCTGTCACTTAGGATGCATGTCTATTTGTATTTATCCCTGCCTATTAGGATGCATGTCTATTTGTATTTATCCCTGTCTCTTAGGATGAATGTCTATTTATATGTATCCCTGCCTATTAGGATGGATGTCTATTTGTATTTATCCCTGCCTATTAGGATGCATGTCTATTTGTATTCATCCCTACCTCTTAGGATGCATGTCTATTTGTATTTAGCCCTGCCTATTAGGATGCATGTCTATTTGTATTTCTCCCTGCCTCTTAGGATGCATGTTTATTTGTATTTATCCCTGCCTCTTAGGATGCATGTCTATTTGTATTTATCCCTGTCCATTAGGATGCATGTCTATTTGTATTTATCCCTGTCTCTTAGGATGCATGTCTATTTGTATTTATCCCTGCCTATTAGGATGCATGTCTATTTGTATGTATCCCTGTCTCTTAGGATGCATGTCTATTTGTATGTATCCTGGTCTCTTAGGATGCATGTCTATTTGTATCTATCCCTGCCTCTGAGGATGCATGTCTATTTGTATTTATCCCTGCCTCTTAGGATGCATGTCTATTTCTATGTATCCCTGCCTCTTAGGATGCATGTCTATTTCTATGTATCCCTGCCTCTTAGGATGCATGTCTATTTATATGTATCCCTGCCTCTTAGGATGCATGTCTATTTCTATGTATCCCGCCTCTTAGGATGCATGTCTATTTGTATGTATCCCTGTCTCTTAGGATGCATGTCTATTTGTATGTATCCCTTCCTCTTAGGATGCATGTCTATTTCTATGTATCCCTGCCTCTTAGGATGCATGTCTATTTATATGTTTTCCTGCCTCTTAGGATGCATGTCTATTTGTATGTATCTCTGCCTCTTAGGATGCATGTCTATTTATATGTATCCCTGCCTCTTAGGATGCATGTCTATTTGTATGTATCCCTGTCTATTAGGGTGCATGTCTATTTGTATGTATCCCTGCCTTTTAGAATGCATGTCTATTTATATGTATCCCTGCCTCTTAGGATGCATGTCTATTTGTATGTATCCCTGTCTATTAGGGTGCATGTCTATTTGTATGTATCTCTGCCTCTTAGGATGCATGTCTATTTATATGTATCCCTGCCTCTTAGGATGCATGTCTATTTGTATGTATCCCTGTCTATTAGGGTGCATGTCTATTTATATGTATCCCTGCCTCTTAGGATGCATGTCTATTTGTATGTATCCCTGTCTATTAGGATGCATGTCTATTTGTATTAACAAATAATACAGGTGCATGCAAAAAAACAAAACAAAAACACAACAAAAAAAAGAATGAACCATCATTAATTGCTTTAAAATATGCTATGTGTCTAATATATACTAATGTGCAGTAACTAACACCAACCTCACACCGTACCGGTGTCCCTGAGGTTTCTAGTTACGCCTCTGAAAAAATTGTGCTGCCATATAATACTCTTGCAAATGGACACCATTCTTCCAAAACTGCTGCCATATAGTGCTCCAGGCAAGTGCAAGATTCTGAGTTTACCTCCATGCTTTTCAACAAAAGATACCAAGTAAATGAAGAAAATGTCGGCTAGATTACGAGTTTTGTCGGTAATGGTGTGAGGTGCTAACGAGCAGTTTTCCCTCACCACTCACCTACAGACAACGCTGGTATTACGGGTTTTTAGAAACCCTGCGTTAGCCGCAGAAAAGTGAGCGGAGAGCAAAATTTTGCTCCACATCTCACCTCAATACCAGCACTGCTTACGGTAGCAGTGAGCTGGCAAAACGTGCTCGTGCATGATTTTCCCATAGGAATCAATGGGGGAGAGCCGGCTGGAAAAAAACTAACACCTGCAAAAAAGCAGCGTTCAGCTCTTAACGCAGCCCCATTGATTCCTATGGGGAAACACATTTTATGTCTAAAGCTAACACCCTAACATGAATCCCGAGTCTAAACACCCCTAATATTACACTTATTAACCCCTAATCCGCCGCCCTCGACATCGCCGACACCTGCATAATATTATTAACCCCTAATCTGCTGCTCCAGACACCGCCGACACCTACATTATACTTATTAACCCCTAATCTGCTGCCCCCAACATCGCCGAACCCTACATTATATTTATTAACCCCTAATCTGCCGCCCCATTGTCGCTGCCACTTTATTAAATGTATTAACCCCTAAACCTAAGTCTAACCCTAAACCTAACCCCCCCTAACTTAAATATAATTTAAACAAATCTAAATAAATATTCCTATCATTAACTAAATAATTCCTATTTAAAACTAAATACTTACCTATAAAATAAACCCTAAGCTGGCTACAATATTACTAATAGTTACATTGTACCTAGCTTAGTGTTAATTTTTATTTTACAGGCAAGTTTGTATTTATTTTAACTAGGTACAATAGTTATTAAATAGTTATTAACTATTTAATAACTACCTAGTTAAAATAAATTCAAATTTACCTGTAAAATAAATCCTATCCTAAGTTACAATTACACCTAACACTACACTATAATTAAATTAATTACCTAAATCAGCCAATAGGATTGAGCTCGCATTCTATTGGCTGATCCAATCAGCCAATAGAATGCAAGCTCAATCCTATTGGCTGCTTGGATCAGCCAATAGGACTGAGCTTCAATCCTATTGGCTGATTGCATCAGCCAATAGGATTTTTTCTACCTTAATTCCAATTGGCTGATAGAATTCTATCAGCCAATCGGAATTCAAGGGACGCCATCTTGGATGACGTCATTTAAAGGAACCTTCATTCTTCAGTTGGACTTTGCCGTATTCAGCATTGCAACAGCAGCTCACAAGAGCTGCTGATGCAACGCCGCCCCCTGCAGACTCGCGGCCAATAGGCCGCCAGCAGGGGGTGTCAATCAACCCGATCGTACTCGATCGGGTTGATTTCCGGCAATGTCTGTCTGCCTGCTCAGAGCAGGCGGACAGGTTATGGAGCAGCGGTCTTTGTGACCGCTGCTTCATAACTGCTGTTTCTGGTGAGCCTGCAGGCTAGCTAGAAACACGGGGCATCAAGCTCCATTTGGAGCTTGATAAATATGCCCCAATGTAACTATTGGTTATATTGTAGCTATCTTATGGTTTATTTTATAGGTAAGCATTTAGTTTTAAATAGGAATAATTTAGTTAATTGTAGTAATTTTATTTAGATTTATTTAAATAATATTTAAGTTAGGGGGTGTTAGGGTTAGACTTAGATTTAGGGGTTAATACATTTAATATAGTTGCGGCGACGTTGGGGGCGGCAGATTAGAGGTTAATAAATGTAGGTAGGTGTTGGCGATGTTAGGGATGGCAGATTAGGGGTTAATAAAATTTAACTAGTGTTTGCGATGCGGGAGGGCGGCGGTTTAGGGGTTAATATATTTTTTCTAGTGGCGGCGATGTCCGGTTCGGCAGATTAGGGGTTAAAAAATATTTTTTCGTGTTTGCAATGCAGGAGGGCCTTGGTTTAGGGGTTAATAGGTAGTTTATGGGTGTTAGTGTACTTTTTAGCACTTTAGTTAAAGGGACACTGAACCCAAATTTTTTCTTTTGTGATTCAGAAAGACCATGCAATTTTACAAAACTTTCTAATTTACTCCTATTATCAATTTTTCTTCGTTCTCTTGCCATCATTATTTGAAAAAGAAGGCATCTAAGCATTTTTTGGTTTCAGTACTCTGGACCGAACTTTTTTATTGGTGGATGAATTTATCCACCAATCAGCAAGGACAACCCAGGTTGTTCACCAAAAATGGGCCGGCATCTAAACTTACATTCTTGCATTTCAAATAAAGATACCAAGAGAATTAAGAAAATTTGATAATAGGAGTAAATTAGAAAGTTGCTTAAAATTTCATGCTCGAAAGAAATTTTTTGGGTACAGTGTCCCTTTAAGTTTTATACTACGGCGTTAGCCCATAAAACTCTTAACTACTGACTTTTAAATGCGGTATCAGTCTTGACAGGAGAGGCTGTACTGCTCACTTTTTGGAAGACTTGTAATACCGGCGTTATGCAAGTCCCATTGAAAATATAGGATGCGCAATTGACGTAAGTGGATTTGCGGTATTTTCGAGTCTGACCAAAAAAGTGAGCGGTAAGCCTCTCATTTCAAGACTCGTAATACCAGTGGGCGTTAAAAAGCAGCGTTGGGACCTCTCAACGCTGCTTTTTACGGCTAACGCAAGACTCGTAATCTAGGTGTATGTTAATAGAAGTAAATTAGAAAGTTGTTTAAAATGTACCTGTTTCAAAAAAAAGACAAATTTGGGGTTTCATGTCCCTTTAAGTCTCACTCCTTAAAGGGCTATATAAGAATTCCAACCACAGAGAACCACAGAGAAGAATTAATCCTTTCTAAAGCAATTGCTGAATATGTTTATGCTTCTATGTCACTGATAACCAGTGTACTGTTCGGCTTGGATTGCTGATATTTCTCTGTATAGAGCTTGATTAAATGTTTATAGTGTTGGGTTGGATAACTAAACTGAGAAAGCAGGTAGACAGCTTTAGACAGGACTTAAAGGGACATAAAACCCAATTTTTTTTCTTTCATGATTTAGAAAGGACATGCAGTTTTAAACAACTTTCTAATTTACTTCTATTTTCTAATTTGCTTCTTTCTCTTGATATTCTTTGCTGAGAAGCATATTTAGATAGGCTCTGTAGCTGCTGATTGGCTGCTGCACATAGATGCCTCGTGTGATTGGCTCACCCATGTGCATTGCTATTTCTTCAACAAAGGATATCTAAAAAATGAATCAAATTAGATAATAGATGTAAATTGGAAAGGTGTTTAAAATTGTATTCTCTATCTGAATCATCAAAGAAAAAAATTGGGTTTAGTGTCCCTTTAATTCTAGTTCAGGGGCACATGTATGTCGGTACCAGAAAGAGTACTGTAAAAATAAATTATACAGTTTTTAGGAAGCTTCTACATCTGCAAATGCATGGGGTGCTGGTAATCAAATAGAAATTAACCACTTCATGCCCCTTCATGCCGGTAGCAAGTGTTCCAATGTAAATATTTGCCAGATAAATGAAATAACACGATTGTTGATGCGATCACATGATTTTAAAGGGACAGTCAACACTTACTTTAACATGTTTTGATATTGAAAATAAAAAAAATCAGCTTCGCTAACTACTCTAATACCCAGTAAATATGGATATTAGAGTAGTTAGCGACGCTGATTAGGACAGAAGCAAGGCGGCAAGGCAGGAGGGGTATAGTGTAGGCGGACCTCCGTTTTTTTATTTTCAATATCAAAACATGTTAAAGTAAGTGTTGACTGTCCCTTTAAGGCCAGGATCGAATCATGGAGGACCACTTACATTGCTAGGCACACCCTCCAGTCTGATTTTCCATTCCCTAAAAAGGAGGCGTTCAGGGAAGGGGTTTTACACATTCCTTTGGCCTTTCATTATAAGTAATTAGCACAAAAACAAAACAATCCTATAACCTTGCGCTAAAGCACAAGTAGAATATTGGTGCCATTAAGAGTGGTCATGAGACAAACAATTTTATAACCTTGGAGGAAAATACAAGTAGTTCATTTCACACTAGCATTTAATTTTACTTGATTTCTTCATTATTTTATTTGAAACTATTGTATGTATTAATGTATATCATAATAAAACACTACAATGAAATAAATGCATTCATTAAGAAATTCAGTAAAGCATTTTCTTTTTTATTTGGAATAACTACCTTTCACCTAGATTATAAATTTATCGCTACAGAGGGTGCGAAAAAAACGCAACAAAAGTTCCGTTATTTCACCCTCAATAGCGCTGCCCTTACAAGTTTTTAAAAAGCCGCCTTGTGCGTGCGATATGGTGGCAATAAGCTCCATATCGCACAAAATCCAAGGGCTGAGAATACGTACTCGTGTACGCTTTCCTCATAGACATTAATGGGGAGAAGGTGTTAGAAAAAAAACTAACACCTGAAGTGCGGAATGGCGAGCGCAGTAACGAAACCCCATTGATGTCTATGGGAAAAAAAGTTACATTTAAACTGAACACCCTGACATAAACCCCAAGTCTAAACACCCCCTAATCTGCTGCCCCCGACATCGCCGACACCAAAATAAAGTTATTAACACCTAATCTGCCGCTCCCGACATTGCCGCCACTAATAAAAGTTATTAACCCCTTTTCCCCTGCTCCCTGACATCGCCGCCACTATAATAAAGTTATTAACCCCTATTCCCCCACAACCCAACATCACCTCCACTATAATAAAGATATTAACACCTATTCCGCCGCTCCCCAACATCGTCACCACTAAATAGAGTTATTAACTCCTAAACCTCTGACCTCCCACCTAACTGCCACTAAATAAACCTATTAACCCCTAAAACAGCCAGCCCCCCGCATCACAAAAAAATAAATGAAACTATTAACCCCTAAACCTAACAACCCCCTAACTTTAAATTAACATTACAATATCCCTATCTTAAAATAAATAAAAACTTACCTGTGAAATAAAAAAAAAACATTTAAACTAACAATTAACCTAACATAACTATTATAATAAAATTAAAATAACTACCAATTAAATAAACTAAATTACACAGTAAAAAAACTAACTACAAAAAAAATGTAATTCTAAAATTACAAAAACTAAAAAAATAGTAAATTACAAAAAATAACTAACACTAAATTCTGAAAAATAACAATTACACCTAATCTAATAGCTCTATAAAAATAAAAAAGCACCCTCCCAAATAAAGAAGACCCTAGCCTACAATAAACTACCAATAGCCGTTAAAAGGGCTTTGTATAGGACACAGCCCTAAAGAAATCAGCTCTTTTACCTGTAAAAAAATACAAATACCCCCCAACAGTAAAAACCATCACCCAACTAACCCCCCAAAATAAAAAACCTAACTCTAACAAAAACCTAAGCTCCCCATTGCCCTGGAAAGGGCATTTGTATGGGCATTGCCTTTAAAGGGGCATTTAGCTCTTTTGCATTATTTGAGCTTTTTATTTTGGGGGGTTGGTAGGGTGGTGGGTTTTACTGTCTGTCGGCTAGATTACGAGTTTTTGTCGGTAAGGCTTGCGGGGCTAACGAGTAGTTTCAGCTCACCGCTCACCTACAGACAACGCTGGTATTACGGGTTTTTTTTAAACCCGGCGTTAGCCGCAAAAAAGTGAGCGGAGAGCAAAATTTAGCTCCACATCTCACCTCAATACCAGCGCTGCTTACGGTAGCGGTGAGCTGGCAAAACGTGCTCGTGCACGATTTCCCCATAGGAATCAATGGGGCAGATTCGGCTGAAAAAAAACCTAACACCTGCAACAAAGCAGCGTTCAGCTCTTAACGCAGCCCCATTGATTCCTATGGGGAAATACTTTTTATGTCTACACCTAACACCCTAACATGAACCCCGAGTCTAAACACCCCTAATCTTACACTTATTAACCCCTAATCTGCCGTCCCCGACATCATCGCCACCTGCATAATATTATTGACCCCTAATCTGCCGCTCCGGACACCGCCACCACCTACATTATACTTATTAACCCCTAATCTGATGCCCCCAGCATCGCCGAACCCTACATTATATTTATTAACCCCTTAATCTGCCGGCCACAACGTCACCGCCACTATAATAAATATATTAACCCCTAACCCTAAGTCTAACCCTAACACCCCCCTAACATAAATATAATTTAAATAAATATAAATAAAATTACTATTATTAACTAAATAATTCCTATTTAAAACTAAATTCTTACCTATAAAATAAACCCTAAGCTAGCTACAATATAGCTAATAGTTACATTGTAGCTATCTCAGGGTTTATTTTTATTTTACAGGCAACTTTGTATTTATTTTAACTAGGTAGAATAGTTATTAAATAGTTATTAACTATTTAATAGCTACCTAGCTAAAATAAGTACAAATATACCTGTAAAATAAAACCTAACCTGTTACAATTACACCTAACACTACACTATCATTAAATAAATTAACTAAATTAACTACAATTAATTACAATTAAATTAAATTAACTAAAGTATGAAAAAAACCCACTAAATTACAGAAAATAATAAAATAATTACAATTTTTTAAAACTAATTACACCTAATCTAATCCCCCTAATAAAATAAAAAAGCCCCCCAAAATAAAAAAAAATCCCTACCCTATACTAAATTACAAATGCCCTTAAAAGGGCTTTTTGCGGGGCATTGCCCCAAAGTAATCAGCTCTTTTACCTGTAAAAAAAAAATACAATACCCCCCAACATTAAAACCCACCACCCACACACCCAACCCTATACTAAAACCCACCCAATCCCCTCTAATAAAACCTAACACTAACCCCTTGAAGATCACCCTACCTTGAGACGTCTTCACCCAACCTGGCAGAAGTGGCCCTCCAGACGGTCTGAAATCTTCATCCTATCCGAACAGAAGAGGTCCTCCAGATGGCCAGAAGTCTTCATCCAGGCGGCATCTTCTATCTTCATCCATCCGGAGCGGGTCCATCTTCAAGACATCCGACGCTGAGCATCCTCTTCTTTCCGACGACTAACACTAAATGACGGTACCTTTAAGTGACGTCATCCAAGATGGCATCCCTACAATTCCGATTGGCTGATAGAATTCTATCAGCCAATCGGAATTAAGGTAGAAAAAATCCAATTGGCTGATCCAATCAGCCAATAGGATTGAGCTTGCATTCTATTGGCTGTTCCAATCAGCCAATAGAATGCAAGCTCAATCATGATTAAAATTATGTTTAAAATTAATCTTAAAGGGACATTAAACCCCCAAAAAATGTTTTCATGATTTAGAAAGAGCATGTGATTTTAAAAGACTTTCTAATTTACTTCTATTATCTAATTTGCTTAAAGGGACAGTCTACAGCAGACTTTTATTGTTTAATTGTTTTATATTACCCATTCCCTAGTTTTGCACAACAAACACAGTTATATAAATACACTTTTTACCTCTGTGATTACCTTGTATCTAACCCTTTGCAAACTGCCCCCTTATTTCAATTCTTTTGACAGACATCCATTTTAGCCAATCGGAGCTGGCTCACCTAAACTCCACGTGTGTGAGCACAGTGCTAGCTATATGACACACATGAACTAACACACTCTAGGGGGGAAAAACTGTCAAAATGCCCTAAAACAAGAGGCAGCCATCAAGCGCTTGGAAATAAGCATATGAACCTCCTAGGTTTAGCTTTCAACTAAGAATACCAAAAGAACAACGCAAAATTGGTGATAAAAGTAAATTGGAAAATTGTTTAAAATTACATTCTCTATCTAAATCATGAAAGTTTATTTTGGACTAGACTGCACCTTTAATTCACTTGATATCCTTTGCTGAAAAGCATATCTAGGTATGCTCAGTAGCTGTTGATTTGTAGCTGCACAAATATGCCTCATGTGATTAGCTCACCAATGTGTATTGCTTTTTTTCAACAAAGGATATCCAAAGAATGAAGCAAACTAGATGATAGAAGTAAATTAGGATGTTGTTTAAAATTGTATTCTCTATCTGAATCATTAATGAGGTCACTTTAACCTTAATACAGGCATATAAGCTCTGAGGGATTTATATAAAAATGTAAGTGGGAAAATCACATTAATTTAGCTGTACTCATTTTAATGAATATATTAACCATTGGTCAGTAGAGCTCCAATGTCCTGTTACACTAAAATGATCAGAAGGAAATCAGATAATGGGGTTGATTTTTCAAGCTGCGGCGGACAGGGGCGCATAAACGTGCCCCTGTCCGCCGCAGCTTGCCTCTGGTGAATTGAGCATTGCAAGCAAGCGCTATTTTTCTCTTGCGTGCAATACCGCCCCCTGCCCGAGCACAGTCAATCGCGCACGGGCAGGAGCTGTCAATCTTTCCGGGCCGACAAGACTGATGACCGCTGCTTGTTAAATACAGACTGCAGGTTCTCTTGTGAGAACCTGCAGTCGAAGGGGTGCGAAGAGTTTAATAAATCAACCCAAAGGTATCTCTGATTTTCTCTGTGTTAATAACAGTGGTATAAGAGTTCACCAGTGAATATATTGTAAGTTCCATTGACTATATGTTCTTCATATGAATATGATAAATAACAGGTGCTAATATAGTAGAACAGTGAGTCCCTCATCAGCTGTACATTGTTTATGCTAAAATAGCACATAGATTGAAAACACTTATCTGTTCCAAATTATTAGTCTCAATATTTTTTGCAATGAAAAGATTTAATAGCTGTATCAGAGCTATACATAAATACTATACATTTTATAGTGATTGAAAAAGTGTCCAAACATTATAGTTTCCTAGTCGCGAACATAAAAATTTGGGTTCGCCAACTGCAAACGCGAACTTCCCCAACTGTTCGCGAACTGGCGAAACGGGCAAACCGCCATAGACTTCAATAGGCAGGCGAACTTTAAAACCCACAGGGACTCTTTCTGGCGACAATAGTGATGGAAAAGTTGTTTCAAGGGGACTAACACCTGGACTGTGGCATGCCGGAGGGGGATCCATGGCAAAACTGCCATGGAAAATTACATAGTTGATGCAGAGTCTGTTTTTAACCCATAAAGGGCCTAAATCACCTAACATTCCTAAATTGTTTGGAATAACGTGCTTTTAAACATCAGGTATGATGTTGTATTGATCAGGTAGTGTAAGGGTTACGCCTGCTTCACAGTGACAGACCAAACTCCCCGTTTAAAGGGACAGTCTACACCAGAATTTTTATTGTTTTAAAAGATAGATAATCCCTTTATTACCCATTTCCCAGTTTTGCATAACTAACACATTTATAATAATATACTTTTTTTTTATTTTTTTTATTGAGGTTTAGTTAAAGGCATACAGAGGTCATAGTAACAAATTCTTATGTCACATTAGATAAATTATTACAAGAGTAATATAATAGACATGAAATAGGCATATAGTCAGTAGATTACATAGTTTGTAGATATTATTCTAATAGAATGCTAATCTTTTATGAACCTTCCATATGACGTAATAATTTAGTCTTGGGCCAACAAAAGCAACAGGCAGCAATGAAGCGAAGGAAGGAAATTACAACTGGAAAGATCACTTTTGGATCTTATTGATAAACCTCGAGTGTTTTTAGCATTTTAAATTCAACAACTAGTTTGTTCCTGTGGCTCTGAGGATTTACGCAGCATAAAACAAGGGGGGTAGTAACTGGGAGTAATAATGCATCCTCAGGGCTACTCATAGGATATGTAAATCATTAAAGTAGGTAAGGAAAATGCTGTGATCTAAGTAAATGTTTGTTAAAGTATGGCATAGGCAAGATAAGCCATATAGATAGCCCTCCAACATCCGGAGGTACCTTACAGGAGGGGGGGGGGGAGGTGGTAAGTGAAATAAGGTTTATGTAACTTATGTGATATACCATGAGTAGGGATGTGAGAGTAACAGAGCAGGTCCAGCCTACACTAAAAACCTATTCACTACTGTTATGTAATAAACCTGAAAATCACAATGTAGCCCTATCAGGCTCATAAATTAAACTATAGCACAAGTTCTATCTTCTATTTAAATGGTTTGGGAGGATCTGTTGAAGAAAGGGAAGAAGACACATAGACATAGATAACCTAGTATAGTTAGCGGCATGCAAGGATTGAACAAGACCCCTAGCATGGGATGTAGGAAATCGTGATACGCATGGCTCACCACCTCGGCCGCCGGTGGTGTCACCATACAAGACCAGTAAGCAGGGGCAATATACAAATAGTTCCAACAACCAAGGAATACAGAATACATATATAATCTACCCCTGGTCTGGAACGCTAGAGGAGCATTAATGTTGGGGTTAAGCAATGGTAAAGTGAGAAAATTAGGTTATAAGCAAGTGTACAGTCAGTCCTTTGCAGAGGTCAATTTAAAATAGAGAGCAAGGTAGTGGTAATGGGCTCTTAGGGGTGCTGTGAGTGGATGTGACCTAAATTATATTATGAATGTGCTAGAAGTAGTATTAAAGGTGTGGGACATATAATGGACAGCTGGATTGAAAAGAAAGCTGTAAAAAACAGGGGATTATGCTAGGCTATATAAACTCTTTCCAGAGAAAACATCAGCGAGAAAGATCATTTATGACAAACATTTAGCGTATCAGTCAGGGTTTGATAGATATCACAATATGGCATAGATAGGGAAAATGGGAATATGTCTAATTATAGGGATTGTGGTTTTTTGAAAAGGAAAGTGGAGGCTGCATATATTGCTTAGAAACAGGCAAGACAGAACTATATAAACAATACATCTCTACATTATTAATGTGCTTTGCAGTCTCGAGTTAACAGTACAAATAACTTCAATGGGGGGCTCAATAAGTCAGGATGCCTAGAAAATACAGATAACAACGTCAGTTCTCACACACAAAAGGAAAGACATATGATATAAAATCTATCCTGCCCTGTAATTCGTTATATCATAAAGAATAGACATCAGTAATAGAGTATTTAACCAACAGTACTGTGGGATGAAATGAAATGTCTCTCACTCTATAAGGGGTCCGTAGGAACTAATAAATCAGGGAGCAATATGAAAGCTAGTCAACATAGGTGACCCCACTAAGGGGCAGTTATCATAAGTTAGGTGACTCTAAAATGGCTAATCTATTGAGAAACAAGCAAAATTAAGCAAAATTACAGTTGAGATAGGTAAACAAGCTGCCAGATATTATGGCCATGTCCAGATGCGATAGTTCCCAACATCGGCAAACAGGTGCTCAGCCAAGAAGGCAGCTTCAGTAGGGAGTTATCTTATTAGCCCATTCCAGATCTTGCGAGTCCAATATTAACCGGAGTTACTCCGACAGGCAGCTCTCTGTCAACTATTTCTATCACCATGAAAGGCGCAGGAGACAGGTCTGACAGGATAGAAAAGTATAGGAGTCTCACAATGCTGCTAGTATGCTTGAGCTCACCCGATATCTCCGCCAGGAGATTTGAGCGCGATGCTTGTATGTTAGGCTGCCAGCCAAATCCTAGGGTCTCTCCCGGACCCCCGCTGTCATTGTTGAAGTCGGGCGCTACCTGGGCCGAATAGGGGTATAATGTCTGTCGGGCTACCACCCGCCATCTTCGAGCTGGGCTCTGCTGGACTAGTTGTGCTCTCTGCTGTATGGCTGCAGCTTCGGCAATGGGCTTGTGAACGGCCGTGGTAGGTGAGCGCACCTCCTCCTCATATGCCCCACAGTGTTGTATGGCTTGGTTGGTAGGTAGGTGATTGTGGGTGTTCGCAGCATGGGTCTTTGCCACAAGCGCCTTCAGAAGCTGGAAGGAGGCCTCAAGAAAGCCGAAAGCTGTTTCCTCCCACTCCTCTATGACCTCCATGTCTCTCGAAAGGGTGTTGAAACAGCAGTTAAGATCGCTATAGAGGAGTCCTTAGCAATATCGATCAGTAGATTGGGTGTAGACAATGATCCTCCTTGCCGATGGCTGGGAGGTTTGCTGTATCTCTTTCACCGCCAAGCCACGTGGTGAGATCCAATAGAACTGAAACGTGCTATTAGGCTGTTCAAACCTACTTAGGCAGGTAACTTATGTAGAAAGCACGCATAGGTAATCAATAAAATAATGATAATATGTCTTAAGGCATAATTTTGACTTAATATTTTGAAGTGAGAGCCGGAGCTCCTGTAAAGTGCGGCCGGTCACATAGGCAGTTGGCTCCGCCCCATAATAATATACTTTTAACATCTGTGATTATCTTGTATCTAAGCCTCTGCAAACTGCCCCTTTTTTCAGTTCTTTTGAAAGACTTGCAGTCTAGCCAATCAGTGCCTGCTCCCAGATAACTTCTGGTACACAAGCACAGTGTTATCTATATGAAATACGTGAACTAACACCCTCTAGTGGTGAAAAACTGTTAAAATGCAATCTGAAAGAGGTGGGCTTCAAGGTCTAAGACATTAGCATATGAACCTCCTAGGTTAAGCTTTCAAATAAGAATACCAAAAGAACAAAGCAAAATTGGTGATAAAAGAAAATTGGAAAATTGTTAAAAATTACATGCTCTATCTGAATCATAAAAGTTTATTTTGGCCTAGACTGTCCCTTTAACGCACCGCAAACAACCGCAAACAGTCCATTTGCACAACCGCAAACTCCCCATTTGCACAAGGTTGGATACCAAGCTAGCCATGTCCCGTTCCTTGTCCTCACTGATGTCATTTTACAGTCTCTTCCTCCACCCAGCCACGTACAACACCAAGGGTCCCCGAAAGGTGACAACAAGCTCCCTGGGACGCCTGCTGTGTTTGGTCTTCCACCTCCTCAAAGCCACCTTCCTCCTCTGACTCCTCTTCTTCAGACTCCTCTCTCTGCGTTGCCTCTCTCTGCATTATTATAAGGTGTGTTAAGTAGTACTATTCCTATCGGTTTAATCCCTGTTACGTCCCCTATCAGGGGACGTGTATATGGCATCGATTTTAGGAACCGGGAGATGGAAAAAGATTCTTGGTTGGTCCTCCTACTTCAAATTTGGGGCACTGCACGTGCAATCTAATGTGCCACCAGATAGGAGTGGTGTTTTAAGTAGTACTATTCTTATCAGTTTAATCCCTGTTACGTCCCCTATCAGGGGACGTGTATATTGCATCGATTTTAGGAACCGGGAGATGGAAAAAGATGCTTGGTCGGTCCTCCTACTTCAAATTTGGGGCACTGCGCGTGCAATCTAATGTGCCACCAGATAGGAGTGGTGTTTTAAGTAGTTCTATTCTTATCAGTTTAATCCCTGTTACGTCCATGTGTGTAATGCTGCCTGACTGAGACATATCCCTGTTATCTACATCCTCTGGCAATAATGGTTGCGCATCACTATCACTCCTTTCTTCCAACTGATGTGTAAATAACTCCTCTGACAGATCAAGTGAAGCGGCTGTGGTGCTAGTGTTGGTGGTGGCGGCAGGCAGGCGAGTGGTAACTTGAGAGGTGACCGAAGCTAAGCTGGAGGAGGATGGTGCGTCAAGGTTCCGAGCGGAAGCTGTAGAAGATTGGGTGTCCTGTATTAGCCAGTCAACTATGTCCTCAGAAATGTTTGAGTTTGGGGTACGTGGCCTCTGAACACTGGGCATTATTCTAGGGCCAAAGGGAATCACAGCACCACAAACACGATGGCCCCTGCGGGGTGGCCTGCCTCTGCCTGTCATTTTTTTATCAATTAGTGGTACTATGCGTGCAAGCTTCTGTGACAACAGATATGAGTGGCACTGTGCACTGGCAGAAGTTGGCAGAGTAGACGCTGTAGGCCTGACACACACGCTTGCAGACAACTAACTGCTATTCAATCTATTACAGTCAAAATTGTATTTTTTTTTTTTAAATGTACACTACTGTTACACCAGATATGAGTTGCACTGGGGTGACACTGTGCCCTGGCAGGCACTGAAACGCACACGTGTGAAGGAAACTGACTTCTATTATTTAACACTGTCAAAACAGTGTTGTTTTTTTTAAATCTACACTACTGTTACACCAGATATGAGTTGCACTGGGGTGACACTGTGCCCTGGCAGGCAGGCAGGCACTGAAACGCACAAGTGTGAAGGAAACTGACTACTATTATTTAACACAGTCAAAAAAGTGTTTTTTTTTTTATATATTTAAACTACTGTTACACCAGATATGAGTTGCACTGGGGTGACACTGTGCCCTGGCAGGCAGGCACAGAAACGCACACGTGTGAAGGAAACTGACTGCTATCATTTAACACAGTCAAAAAAGTGTTGTTTTTTTTTATATTTAAACTACTGTTACACCTGGGGCCCGATCTGATATGCAGCGTTGCCCGCAAAAGCCGGCGATGGTGAATTTTGCGCGGGTTTGGTATCCTATATACGGCGTAACCTAGAAGTTACGCTCGTATATTTCTGCCTTCGCCCATAGTTTTTTGGGCCATAGGCAGGTATACCAAACCCGCGCAGTTTGGTATCCAATATACAGCGCAAGGACTTACGTGGCGAAAATGGAGAAATCTTACTCCATTTTCACCTCGCCACAAAATGCAGCCGTAGTAAGCCTTACGCTGTCTGTTGGAGCCCCGTAACTCCCTAAACTACCTGCTAAATAAAACCTAACACCTAACGCATGCCAATGTCTATCTACTTGTCAACCGCGATCTGCTAAATAAAACCTAACACCTAACGCATGCGCAATGTCTATCTACCTGTCAACCGCGATCTGCTAAATAAAACCTAACACCTAACGTATGCGCAATGTCTATCTACCTGTCAACCGCGATCCCCCGCTGCAATCCCTAATAAAGTACTTAACACCTAAACCGCTGCTCCCGTACCCCGCCGCCACCTACATTAAAAGTATAACCCCTAATGTGATCCCCCTACACCATCACCAGCTACATTACATACCCCCTAATGTGATCCCCCTACACCGTCGCCAGCTACATTACATACCCCCTAATGTGATCCCCCTACACCGTCGCCAGCTACATTACATACCCCCTAATGTGATCCCCCTACACCGTCGCCAGCTACATTACATACCCCCTAATGTGAGCCCCTTACACCGCCGCCATCTACCTTACCTACCCCCTAAAGTGAGCCCCTACCCCTTCGCAATCTACTTTACCTACCCCCTAAAGTGAGCTCCTACCCCGCCGCCATCTATTTTAAAAATATTAACCCCTAATTTAATCCCCCTACACCACCGCCACCTATATTAAACACATTAACCCCTAATCTAATCCCCCTACACCGCCGCCAGCTATATTAACTATATTAACCCTAATTATATTAGGGTTAATATTAGGGTTGCACCGATACCGATACTAGTATCGGTATCAGTGCCGATACCAAGTATTTGCATGAGTACTTGTACTCGTGCAAATGCACCGATACTTAAACCGATACTTCCAATTCCTACCCATACGCCATCTTGTGGCGTTTTTCAAACTGCGGGTTCCCATTTCATTTTAACCTGGAGTGGAGACTTAACTAAAAATGGTTCACTTCTGTTCTGCCAATACAAATTGCTGTTATTTGTATTATTGTTCATCAGAGTAGTGCTCCAAAAGCTGCTACTTTACAGCTGGAAGCCTACCTGGCAGAGATCACTGTACCTCATTCAGACCAACCCCTGAAGTACTGGGCAGTTAATAAACTGAGATTTAATGGCCCAAAAATATCTTTCTGACCCTTGCAGTAGTGTGAAAAGGGAAAGACTGTTCAGCTTAGCGTCACACGTCCTTACTGATAGTAGAAACAGACTTATAGCTGAACATGCAGAGATACTTCTGTTCCTTAATAAGAACTTACCACTAACTTTTGAAAAATTATTCTAATTGCTAGATTGCCTGTTATACTGCTAGTTCTCATCTTGCACAAATATGCTCAAAACATACTGTACTCTGAGGAACATCCTTAGCCAGGGCTGGACTGGGAATAAAAAGCAGCCCTGGAAAAATATGAAGAACAGCCCTATTTTCTGTTGAGCCAGTAGAATGCAAATGCCCCATTTTACTCAAAGGGGATTACTGGGATACTCCTTCCCCAATATTATTTTCAGAATTAAATTATATTACTTTGTATTAAGTACAAATGTCAGATTGATGAGTTATATAGGCACCCTACAACCCAATTGCATCCTGTAACCACCCCTTTAAATTGTAGCTTTCCAGCCCTAGCTGCTGCAGCTGTTATTTATTGTTGTTATTATTAACATGTTATTGTAATATTTTTATTTATAAACATATTCTATGAACTTAGTGACAACAAGCACATAAAACTTTTATTATTTCAAAATGTCTTTTGAGATAAAGTTCATAATTATGAAGAAGTGATCTTAAAGGGACATGACACCCACATTTTTTCTTTCATGATTTAGAAAGAGAATGCAATTCTAAACATCTTTCTAATTTACTTTTATTATCTAATTTGTTTTATTCTCTTGATATTATTTGCAGAAAATCATATCTAGATATGCTCAGCAGCTGCTGATTGGTTGCTGCACATAGAAGCCTTGTGTGATTGGCTCACCATGTGCATTGCTTTTTCTTCAACTAAGGATATCTAAAAAATGAAGCAAAATAAATAATAGAAGTAAATTGTAATGTTGTTTAAATTTCTATTCTCTATCTGAATCATAAAATAAAGATTTTGGGTTTAGTGGCCCTTTAAATCATTAGTCTGTATTGTGCTTGGTAAAATGTCATGACATAAAAAAAAAAGTATCGGTAATTGGTATCGGTGAGTATTTGAAAAATAGTATCGGTACTTGTACTCAGTCTTAAAAAAATGGTATCGGTGCAACCCTAGTTAATATAGTTAATATCGTTATTATATTATATGTATATTAAGTATAATAACCCTATCTAACTCTAACATCCCTAACTAAATTCTTATTAAAATAAATCTAATTAATATTAATATTATTAATTAAAATATTCCTATTTAAATCAAAATACTTACCTATAAAATAAACCCTGAGAAAGCTACAATGTAATTAATAATTACATTGTAGCTATTTTAGGGTTTATATTTATTTTACAGGTAACTTGGTATTTATTTTAACTAGGTACAATAGCTATTAAATAGTTAATAACTATTTAATAGCTACCTAGTTAAAATAATTACCAATTTACCTGTAAAATAAATCCTAACTTAAGTTACAAATACACCTACACTATCAATAAATTAAATAAACTACAAATATCTAAACTAAAATACAATTAAATAAACTAAACTAAATTACAAAAAAAACAAACACTAAATTACAAAAAATAAAAAAACATTACAAGATTTTTAATCTAATTACACCTATTCTAAGCCCCCTAATAAAATAATAAAGCTCCCCAAAATAAAAAAATTTCCCTACCCTATTCTAAATTAAAAAGTTAACATCTCTTTTACCTTACCAGCCCTTAAAAGGGCCTTTTGCGGGGCATGCCCCAAAGAAAACAGCTCTTTTGCCTGTAAAAAAAAACAAAATACCACCCCCCAACATTACAACCCACCACCCGAACCCCCTTAAAAAACCTAACACTACCCCCCTGAAGATCTCCCTACCTTGTATTCACCCGGCCGGGCAGAACTCTTCATCCGATCCGGGCGATGTCTTCAATCAAGCGGCAGAGAAGTCTTCTTCCATCCGGCGATGTCTTCAATCAAGCGGCAAAGAAGAAGTCTTCATCCCGGCGATGTCTTCAAGCAAGCGGCAGAGAAGTCTTCTTCCATCCGGCGATGTCTTCAAGCAAAGCGGCATCTTCAATCTTCTTTCTTCTCTCCTCCGACGCGGAGCATCCATCCGGCACGACGACTGAACGAGGAATGAGGTACCTTTAAATGACGTCATCCAAGATGGCGTCCGTCAAATTCCGATTGGCTGATAGGATTCTATCAGCCAATCGGAATTAAGGTAGAAAAATCTGATTGGCTGTTTGAATCAGCCAATCATATTCAAGTTCAATCCGATTGGCTGATTGAATCAGCCAATCGGATTCAAGTTCAATCCGATTGGCTGATTGGTTCAGCCAATCGGATTGAACTTGAATCTTATTGGCTGATTCAATCAGCCAATCAGATTTTTCTACCTTAATTCCAATTGGCTGATAGAATCCTATCAGCCAATCGGAATTTGACGGACGCCATCTTGGATGACATCATTTAAAGGTACCTCGTTCCTCGTTCAGTCGTCGTGCCGGATGGATGCTCCGCGGCGGAGGAGCAAAGAAAGAAGATTGAAGATGTCGCTTTGCTTGAAGACATCGCCGGATGGAAGAAGACTTCTCTGCCGCTTGATTGAAGACATCGCCCGGATGGAAGAAGACTTCTCTGCCGCTTGATTGAAGACATCGCCCGGATGGAAGAAGACTTCTCTGCCGCTTGATTGAAGACATCGCCCGGATCGGATGAAGAGTTCTGCCCGGCTGGGTGAAGACAAGATAGGGAGATCTTCAGCGGGTAGTGTTAGGTTTTTTTAAGGGGGATTTGGGTGGGTTTAGAATAAGGGTATGTGGGTGGTGGGTTAGCCTCTGACGGCGCCATATATGGGATAGCTCGAGTTGCGAGCTGAAACTATGAGTGGCGGGGGTTCTCTTGCTTGCGCCGCAAACTACGATCTATATCGGATCGCGCCCCAGATATGAGTTGCACTGGGGTGACACTGTGCCCTGGCAGGCAGGCACTGAAACGCACACGTGTGAAGGAAACTGACTGCTATTATTTCACAGTCAAAAAAGTGTTGTGTTTTTTTTTATATTTAAACTACTGTTACACCAGATATGAGTTGCACTGGGGTGACACTGTGCCCTGGCAGGCAGGCACTGAAACGCACACGTGTGAAGGAAACTGACTTCTATTATTTAACACAGTCAAAAAAGTGTTGTTTTTTTTATATTTAAACTACTGTTACACCAGATATGAGTTGCACTGGGATGACACTGTGCCCTGGCAGGCAGGCACTGAAACGCACACGTGTGAAGGAAACTGACTGCTATTATTTAACGCAGTCAAAAAAGTGTTGTTTTTTTTAATCTACACTACTGTTACACCAGATATGAGTGGTGGCACTGGGCAAGTGGGCACAGTATACGCTGTGAGCATGACACACACGCTGGCAGGCAGGCAGGCAATTGCAATTAGATTACACAGGAAAAAAAAAAAAGCAGCCCTAAAAAGGGCTTTTTGGGGTGCTGTCCTTACAGCAGAGATCAGATGAGTCCTTCAGGACTGTAGTGGACACTGAATACACTAGCCTAGCTATCGATTTCCCTATTAATCAGCAGCAGCTACACTGTCCCTCCTCTCCCTAAGAATGCAGATTCCGAATTAATCTAAAATGGATGCTGTCCAGGAGGTAGGAGGGTCTGGGAGGGAGGGTCTGCTGCTGATTGGCTGGAATGTGCCTGCTGACTGTGAGGTACAGGGTCAAAGTATTACTCAATGATGACGAATAGGGGGCGGATCGAACATCGCATATGTTCGCCCACCGCGGCGAACGCGAACATGCTATGTTCGCCGGGAACTATTCGCCGGCGAACTATTCGCAACATCACTATTTCCTAGTTAACAATACTAATAATAACAATAAATAATTATATTTCCTTTACATTATAAACCACTGATTCGGAAATGTCATATTATTTGTTAACTTTAATTATTCAAAAATTTCTATAATATTGTAAATGTTGTGTTAATCTGCACTTTTTGCAAAGTGTTCCTTGTAGCAGACAAGTAGTTAGATTATGGCATAGGTTTGAGTTCATTATTTAGAATTCCCAAGTTAACATGTTTGGGTTGTTTAAATATCTTCTATATATTTTTCTGAGTTGGTTTGCTTTTTTTTTTTACGTGCTTTAGCTTTATTTTTTATTTTTATCATGTATGCTTTGATTTCCCCTCTCAGGACTGCTTTGCCTACTTCCCAGTAAATCTCGATCTTATGTAAATACTAACAATTTAATTTGTAATAGTCACGCCATCTTTCTATTAACCAATTACAAAACCGAACATTGTTACTCATAAAGCTGGGATAGCTGAATGTATTTATAATTTTCCCATCATGCAAGTTTAGTTTAATCTGCAGGCTAAGGATAGCATGGTCTGATAATGTGATATCACCAATATTTGTTTCAAGTTCCATAGTCAGGAGTTTATCTTCTAGTAAGAACATGTCTATTCTGGAAAAATTTCTAGATGCTTTAGATTCGCATGAATAATTTCGGATATCCGGGTTTTGTAAACGCCATAAATTTTTAAGTTTTAATGCTTTACAAAGCTCCACTAGTAATCTAGATTCCTTATGATACTTAAGCAAGTGTTTCTGTTGAAATCTATCTATTTCTGGATACATTGTTATGTTAAAATCACCGTCTAAAATCAAATTCTGCTTTAAATAAGGTACAAGCTTTTTTTGCTCTACATAAGGTACAAGACGTTGCCAGAAATCATGATCAAGTTTATTTGGGCCATATATGTTGCACAGAGACCAGATCTTTTTCCAGATCTCTACCTGTATAACTATATAACGTCCTGCCGGGTCTAAGTCTTTTTTAATTATATTGTATGTATGGCTACTCCACACTTCCTCTCTTTACATGGCGTTTCTATGATCTCCTCTATCCAGTTTGTTTTGAGTATACACTGTCAGAAAAAAGGGTACGGTTGGGGTCCATTTCTGAACACTTAGGCTATCTGAGTCATGAAAGTTTAATTTTGACTAAACTGTCCCTTTAATAACCCATATATTCAATGATACTGTGTTGCTGGTTCTAAATGGCAAAAATATATATATATCTATTTTTTTGCATCACCACGGAGTACATTTGATTTTACAACTTTTGACACGTTATTTATTGGGAACATAACACACGAGCCCAGAGTACACATTTTACTCATTTTATTCACTTGCTTTAAATATTTGTTTTTGAGGGACAATACAGTCCCTATATATTTGCCATATTTATTTTAGCATTCACTCTGTTGGCGCACTGATTTATATGTGTTTTTTTTTTATTTCTATATATTTATGTTTTATGTGGCATGTCACCCTAAATTAAATGGGGTGTTTTTAGAGTCTAGTACAGAGTGATACAAAACACATTGCGTAGTTCATTTTGGAACTGGTTGTTTAGCCTTGCTTTTTCAGGTGGTTCTGTAGCAGTATTTAGAATTGTTACATGGCTACAGTAAAGTATACAAACTTTTTTTAAAGAAGCAGTATGGCTATTGTAATATTGCCTGAAAAAGTACAGTACATATCATGTATATATGAATGTTATATGATACATTTAAAGGATTAGCATTTGTAATATGCTGTGTTGAGTACAAATTTGCCATCATGAGGTACAAAGGGCTTGTCACTGGGGCAGTACCCTTAATAGGCCAGATTTGCACCATTTTTTAAGGGTACAATATGGTACCATAGGACTGAGGTCCAATCTAGTCACCAAAGGTACATATTTGCCTTTGAAAGGTACAATCTGCAAGGGTACTAATTTGTACCCATTTTAAAGGGTACAGCAGGTGTACCTTTGAGGGTACTGCCCCAGTGACAAGCTGTTGTACCCCTAAAGGTACAATTTTTGCACATTTTTTCTGACAGTGTAGAGATTTCAGTGCCTTCAGTGCAGTTCTTGTAAAAAAATGATATCCGTATTTTGCTTTTTAAGTAATTTTAAAATGTTTTTTTTTTTTGTTTAATCGGGGAGGTGATACCACCCACATTCCATGAAACTAGTTTTAAATTTGTAGACATTTATTTAAAATTCCATCATATATGCCTGTAGGGGATTCAAGTGGGCCCCCAGGGATCGGGGCAGTGAGAGAAAAAAGCAAAAAATAAAAAAAGGGAATAAAAAGGGAGCAAGTCCAACAAATACGACAACAATCCTCTACTTGTACTGATATTCTACAATAATCAAGAAAAAATTACACATTAATATTATTCTCCCTGCAAAATGTTTTAGCTTCAATAGCTGTTTTAAAGGTGATAGGACCTTCACTATCCTCAACTGTTATTTTAGCTGGGTATCTCAAATTAGCTTTGAAACCGGCTTTAATTAAACCTGTACAAAACGGGGCCATTTCCTTTCTTTTTGCTGAGGTCGCGGTCAAGAAATCCAGAAAAAGGAAAATTTGTTTTGCATCTATCATTAATAGGTTGTTCTTCTTGTAATTTCGCATTATATTTATCTTGAAAGCTTAAATATTTGATCATAACCATTCTAGGACGACCATTACCCTCAGAATAATTTCTGCTTGGCCCAATCCTATGTGCCCTCTCTACCTGAATTATTAGTGTAACAGATGCAACAGTCATTAAGTCTGCAAATACTCTGTTCTCTGGTAATCCTACTACCCTTACATTATTGCAACGGGATCCATCTTCCAAGTCATCAATTTTAGCTTGTAATAACTTGATGGTATCCGTGCAATTCTTATTGTGGATTTCCTGTGTATTACAGTGAAATACAAGAAAAAGTGTCCACCTTCTTGGGTGGTGTGAATAAAACTCAACTAATGGCAAGAAGGGCAAACCTTCCTCCTTACGTCCGTGAGAGGAAAAGTAAAAAAAAAAAAAAAAAGTGAAGTGGAACACAAGTGCTAAATGTGAAGTGCAACAAAAAAAATAAAGGGACAAGTGCCTAAGAGGAATATGAATTTGTTAATTTTAATATAGACCTCTTCTGTGATGAGCAAAAGACCACACTGCAACTTTTACATTGTTTACGTCTTAATGCTAAATTATTCTACTCAGGGTAAACTGACTCCTGTATTGTATTACACACAAACAAATTTTGGGGGAAAACTTTGATGTGGGGGTTTGGCAGTTTAGGGGTTTTTAGGTTAATTAGGTTTATTGCAATGTGGGGGGTTGGCGGTTTAGGGACTAATAGGTTAATTAGGTTTATTGCAATGTGGGGGGTTGGTGGTTTAGGGGTTAATATTTTAATTATGTTATTTGCATTGTTTAATTTGCGGATTAGGGGTTAATTACTTTAATATTTTGTGATGTGGGGGTTGGCATTTTTGATGTTTGTTAATACTTTGTGCGAGCGGTTCGTTTTTTTTTTTTTTACTTCTTGCGGGCAGCTACGTGTTTTTTTGTTATCTCATGCGGGCGGGTGCGTGTTTTTTTTTTTTTTTTTAAGGCTTTGTTTGCCTATGCTGCCTCCAGGTGAATTCTTTTGGCTGCTCGCGCAGCCAACATTATTTTGGCTGCCTCGCGCAGCCAACATTCCTTTGAGAATGCGTGCACAACTGGCGATGGATGCATTACAAACGCGATTATAGTATAGATAATTACAATTATTATTTTTCATTTTTTTAAAAGTATTATGTTGCTTTAAATGCTAATCACCAAATTTTCTTCTTTGGAGTATAACTTTTAAAAGGTAATCAAGTATAAGTCCTGTTTTACTAATAACAAGCTTTATTTCATTGTAAAATTATAAAAATGTATTATATGCTGCAACCAAATATTAATTATTTTCATAATTTTTACAATCATTCAACAATTATTTTATCCTTTGGAATTCTTTGGAGCAGATAATTTAGTACTTTAGTATTAACTACAGTGGAGTGGTTTGAGATTCATTTTTATTTAATATAATTTAATGTATTTATAATTAGCCAGATAAGTATTAAAGAAACTCTTTTATAATTAATTTTTATAGATGTTTAAGCACATATTTAATGTGCTGTAGATATATCTACATACATACACACCTTCCTCGCATGCAGAGCTGCTATGTCATAACAGGTTCTTGTCTAGGAGATTGATTTCTGTCCATGCCGCGGTAAAGCTATGCTGTACCTTTAGAGAGGTCTAGATAGAAGATTAATTAGGACTTGATTGTAGTAGTCAGTATTAGCTCTTTGTTTGCAGCATGAGGCTGCTTGTGTATTAATTAATTGTACCTATAACTCTGACAGTTTTATATTTGGATATTCTGGTTTGACTTTTGCTTTCCCTGACTGCACTTTTGTATTAACCCCTCATTTTACACTGACTTGGTATTTGACTTTAGCTTGTTTTTGGACCTTGCATTTGTTTAATGATTCTGTGATGTTTTTCCTTTTGAGGCCTGGCTTGACCCAGACTGACTTTAAATTTCCCTTTACCTTGGATTCCTCTGCTATCAGGAGATCTTCAAACTCTGCAAGTTTGTCTGAATAGCGATACTAAACTTTTACTGAGGTATGTTTTACTTTGATATTTGGATTTATAACTTTACAGTTACTTTCTAGTACTAATTTGTTGTTTTGTTTGGTTTTGTAGGTGCTGATTAAAGAATTAGAGAGAAACCAGCTACTAAGTTTAGTCTCATTGCTCTCTTACCCCTAGCCTTTGTTTGGTCACTGTGTGTTACTTTCAGTGTCTCCGTAAGGGCTTGTGGTTAGTTGGGCTTCTCAATAATTGACTCCATCTTGTTTTATTCTGAAACAACAGTATTCCACCTGACGCTGGTGAAGACGTGGGCCTGGCCAGGAAAACAGTTTGCTGTTTGTACATAAAATTCATGCCAAAAAAATGGAATCAGCAAAGATTGCCCAGACTAGTAAGTCTCTGCCTGTGTATGTAGGTTATCTTGCTAAATCTTTGCAAGATATGCAAATTATCAGTTTCAATTTTTCTTTAATAAAGGTGGTAAGAGTACATGAGTCATTACTCCTGGGAATTATACTCCTGGCCACTAGGAGGAGCCAAAAGATTCCAAAACTATAATAGCCCTTTAAAACCCTTCCACTTAACTGGTAAACCAGTCTTATCTTTGCCTTTGCAGGAGGAAGCTGAAGAATGGACATGCTCCAGGTGTTCTTCTGTGATCGGAGTGCTCAGACCGATATAAGGCCTATTTTCCCATCAGAGAGAAACTGTTTGGACAGAGGTAAGCTTATGGAGTATTGGGTAGTGGCAACTCCAGTGGGAGTTAGTCACAGGCCTGCCACAGGTGTCCCGGGGTCCTCTGCTGTACAGCAATGGATTGGCTATCTACTTTATGCAGTTTCTTTCTCTAGATGGTAAGTCCAGTAGTATGGCTGCTTGTAAGGTAAGTATGTAGTTAATATTTATGTGGGCACTCACTTAGCCTATAGTTACATAAAAGGCCAGATTACAAGTGGAGCAGTAGTTTGTACTCGCATTCAAACATTAAAACCACTAGAATAAAAAAATTTAGCTCTGCAATTTGCGCTTGTATTGCGAGTTAAAAGTTTGCGCTCTCCCGTTAGCAAATTTGCGGTAACAAATAGACTTTGAGAAGCCACAAAAGCAAAATCTCATTCCCCATGAACTTGAAAACTTGAAAACAACTTAACACCCACAAGTCACACAAACATGACTGTGGTTATTGAAAAGCACAACATAAGAAGATAATATTGCATATGTCATAATCCAATGTCCTGCACAAAGCAGAATGTTCTATGTACTCTTAAAAAGATATTTAAATTTATATCTGAAGGATTTTTGCACAAATATACTGTATATTTATACCTATATATACCTATATATAGGAGGGCAAATCCTTAAAAGAGATTTTACAGTGAAGCAGCAAACATCCTTAAGAACCAATTGGCTAACAAAAAAAACAGGTTGTTTCAAATGTGGAGGACATCCATGTAAGAGCTGCCAGCATATAACAGTTGGAGAAACATTTTTTTTTTGTAATATTATATTTTTTTATTTTAATTTAATCTTAGTTTTTTTATGTAATGTTAGGTTTTTTATTTTAAGTTAGGTTAGATTAATTATTTGCGTTGTGGGGGGTTGGCGGTTTAGGGGTTAATAGTGTAATTAGGTAGTTGGCTTTGTGGGGGGTTGGCAGTTTAGGGGTTAATAGTGTAATTAAGTAGTTGGGGTTGGCGGTTTAGAGGTTAATACTTTAATTGGCTTATTTGTGTTGTGGGTGAATGGCAGATTAGGGGTAAATAACTTTATTATGTACTTTGCAATGTGGGGGTTGGCGGATAAGGGGTTAATACATTTTATTTAGTTATTGTGGTGGGGGGATGGCAGTTGACAGGTAGATATTGAGCATGCGTTAGGTGTTTTTTAATACTTCTAGGCAGTTATGGTACTTATATATTCAGCGCAAGGCTTGCTGCGTCTGCCTATTTGTGGCGAGGTGAAAATGGAGTAAAATATCTCAATTTTTGCCACGTAAATCCTTGCGCTGAATATGTGATACCGACTTGTGACGCTGGTTCTATGCTAGTTTATGGCAATAAAATTAGCGGGGGACAGGTGAAAATTACACGCCGCATTTATATGCGGCGCTGTATATGTGATAGCAATATCCGACTAAAAAAGCCGACGTCGGCTTTTGCTGGTGACGCCGCCTATGTAATCTCGCCCCTTGTGTTGATCTTCCTTTTGGTTTGGCTACTGCTACCAGAATGTTTTTTCTAAAGTTCTGGGATGCTCTTATCTGTAATTAGAGCTAAGGGTATTTTGTTTTTTTACCTGGATGATATTTTGTTATAGGCTCCTTTTAGCAGTAGATTATACTTAAAGACTATTGTTGCTTCTTCAAGAGCATGATTGGAGAATCGAGTCTCCAAAGAGTTATCTTTTTCCTCATACCGGAATTATATTTCTAGGTGTCTTTATGAGAATATTTTTGTCAGACCATAGGAGACAGAAGATACTTTCAGTTTTGTTTAAATCTTCAGTTCCTTTTTCATCCATAGTTCTTTGCATGGAGATATTAGGTCTGTTGATTGCCACATCAGATGCTAATCCATTTGTTTGATTTCATGAGGCTTTTTCAGCTTTGTTTGCTTTGTCTAGAATGCACCTTTCACAGAAAATCCTTCTGGATTTATGAGCAAAACTATTACTTTTTTTATTTTTGGTGGATTATTCATCAGGGTATTTTTCCTTGTCCAAATTATACTGTGGGCTTCACAAATGCAAGTCTTTCAGGATGGGGTGCAGTCTGGGGGTCTTGGAGAGCACAGGGAGTTCAATCTCCTTGGGCGGCAAGGGTACCTAAATATGTTCTGGATCTCCATGCAATATGTAGGGTTCTTCAGAGCTGGCCTCTGTGGAAGAGAGACTTATCTGGGTTTCCAATCAGACAATGTCACAGTGGTGGCTTTCTTCTATCAAGAGGGAACTCACACTTCCCTGGTGATGAGGGAGATGTCCTGAATTTTGTTCTGGGCAGAAACATCTGGGGTTTTTTGGGGTGGATTATGTATCAGGGCATTTTTCCTTGTCCAAATTAGACTGTGGGCTGTCTTTCAGGATGGGGTGAAGTCTGGGGGTCTTGGAAAGCACATGGAGTTCAATCTCCTTGGGCGGAAAGGGTACCTAAATATGTTCTGGAACCCCATGCAATATGCAGGGTTCTTCAGAGCTGGCCTCTGTTATACTTATCTGGGTTTCCAATCAGACAATGTCACGGTGGTGGCTTTCTTCTATCATCAAGATGGAACTCACAGTTCCCTGGTGATGAGGGAGATGTCCTGAATTTTGTTCTGGGCAGAGACATCTTTGTTTATTTTCTGCAGTTCATATTCCAGTAGTGAGCAAATGGGAAGCAGACTGAGTGGTCTCTTCATCTGTAAATTTTTCAGATTGTGGATTGATGGTGCTTTCTAGACTTAGATCTGATGGCTTCTAGATTGTTCTACAAACTCTCCAGCTATTTTCAGAGGTCCAGTGATCCTAAGGCTGAGTTTGTGGTTGCTCTAGTAGCAAAGTTTTTATTTTATTTTTTACAAGAAGATTGTTATCCTTCCTGATGTTCATATAGTTTTGTTACAGCTTTAGTCAGGATCAAGCCAGTGCTAAAATCATTTTTTTCTCTTTTGGTTCTAAGAATCTTGCAGGTTGCTCATTTTTTAACCTATGCTCTATTTGGATTTTTGTCTTGAAAGGTTTAGTTTCTTCAAGCAATTCTTGTCATTAGAAAATGTCTTTATTGTCTTCTCTTCTCTGTGGGCTTCCTTATAAAGATAATTTGATTTTTTTGCCTTAAAGGGAAATTCCAGACAAAATTTGAATCCACATGGAAGCATTTCAGATGTAAATAGAAGCTTTTTTGTAATATACATGTATTACCAAAAGTGCTTCTAATAAAATCTATAGCTGTTTCAAAAGTGTATTTAAATATGCAGCATGCACCAGCATTTTAAACACAGCACTTGCTCAGAAAGCCTAACGTGCTTTAATTGTTAATTTCTGACATGATGTCATCCCCACTGGTGCTCTGAGCAGCTGCAGTACTTAAAATGTTGGTGCACTGAGAATATCTAGATATGCATCAGATGCACGTGCAGAGGAAAATTTTAACACTAAAACAGTGATAACTTTTACTAGAAGCATTTTTGACAATATATGTTTATGGCAAATATTGAAATGTTTCTATTCATAGATGTAATTCATCTATGTGCATTTCAGTTTTAACCGGTATATCCTTTTAAGTGACATTTTAGGCAATTCTTCTCATGAGTTTGTTGTTCATTCTTTTTCCTAATCTAAAAGATTCCAAGGAGAACCATCTTGATATTTTGGATGTTTAGGATTTTTAGTCAATCCTCTACTTTTTTGTCCTCATCCCAGGATTATAATCCTAGGTGCCATTATAGACTCTATAAGAATTTTTTTGTCAGACCATAGGAGACAGAAGATACTTTCAGCTTGTTCTAATCTTCAGCTTCTTTTTTCATCCATAGTTGATATTTTGGATGTTGTTAGGACTGGTTTTGTTTCATTAAGCTTTCTTTGAAGGTAGGTAGCCACCACTTTAAACATTTTGCTGACTTTTCTACTAGTTTAATTTCTTTTTCCTGGGCTTAGAAAGGTTTCTGTTGGTCAAATGTGCAAGGTAGCTTCTTGAGTTCATTCCAGTATTTCCTAGAGGGTATTTTTTTCTGCTTTACAAGCAAAAAGCTTCATGTTTAAGCACAGTTATGGATGCTGGTTCTTCTTTACAATTGTTTTACTTTTTGATGGGGTTTTTTCTGAAGTGGCTTTTGGTAGGAAAGTCTTTGAAGCAATAGTTTCTGGACATTAAAAGAGAGGCTTGGTTTGTAAGATATATATATTTAAATTATTTTGTGCTGCCCTCATTACTCGTGGACTCCACTGCTTGGGTATTAGATTCCCAGGATTAATGGCTCATGGACTCTCACCACCATTATGAAAGAAAATGTATGCTTACGTGATAAATTAATTTCTTTCAGGGTGGTGAGAGTCCATGAGACCCGCCGATTTTTTGTATTAATAATATTTTTTCTGTTGGCAGTTTAAGTGTGCCCCTTTTTTTCCCTGCTTTTTTCTTTGTTCTTATCCTTTCCTATCTTTCATCCTCTTCTTGCTTGGCTATACATCAGACTAGTTTACCAGTTAGATGGGAGTCTTTTTAAGGGCTCTTAGAGTTTTGAGAATCATTGCCTCCTCCTAGTGGACAGCAGAATAATTCCCAGAAGTAATGGCTCATGTACTCTCACCACCATTAAAGAAATGAATTTATCAGGTAAGCATAAATTATATTTTGCAGTCTTTTAACTACAAACTTGATTTGCCTTTACAAGCAACTACTCTTCTACTTCACACTACTGCAAACATTTTCAATTCCTCTGAATCAGCATCTATTATTGAAGAACCTAATTTGCCTATGCCAGATAAATGTAAAGGGAACTGTCAGCAGTTTCAAACCATTATGGCCTTTGAGGTTATGTTTTCTTACTTTTTATTAAAAGTTTGTGAAAGTTAGAATTGTCAGTTTGTTTTTGTTATCAGAAGTGCCCCTTAAATGGGCTCATAATTTGTTATTAATTGGGGATAAAGCCCTTGATGCATGGGAGACTTTTGTGGAAGCTATGAAGCTTATTTATGAAGATTCATTTTCTGCTCCTACTGCTCAATGTTCTATTTGATTACTTAGACAGGGTGTTAGGCTTGTGGAAGATTATTTTGCTATATCTCGTTTGTTGTAAGGTGACGCAGATTGGAATGAGGCTGCATTAGCAGCAACCAAAAAGAGAGAGAGGGAAACTGACACCAATACTGACCAAAAACTTATGCTTATAGTTAACTGAGAGAATACCCAAAGCCAAATGGCCTAATTCACAGTGTGACCCTGTATTACCAGATTCAAAGGTGTTATTTCACTTCGCTTCACTTAAGCGGTCAAGAAGAAACATATGTATATAAATCAGTGGTATCCAGAAACAGTTCCCAAATTCAGTATGCGGCTATGAACGGGTGTCTCACCACCCAGTGCAGAGTCCCATCACACTTACATAACACTGGATAATATGCATCACCGCTGAAAGATGTAAAGCCCTTCTCGTGTTACTCACTTGGCGCTTCTTCGTAATGGCATTCGGCGTCCTCTTCCCCTTTGCTCAGTGCCGCTCAAATCCTGCCCTCCTCCTGGATACTTCCGCGGGTAGAGCCTATCAGACACGAGCCGACAACCATGTCGTCATGGGTGAACTGCCAATCAGAGCGCTTCAATATCGGCAAAACGGAGAGTAACACAGGCTGCGTGTGAAAGATCCTCCTCTGTACCCAGCTGTAATCCGGTCACACTGACTTAGCGTAGTAAGGGTATATAAATTATAGGTCAGGCAGGTGCTGGTGCTCAAACAGGCCAATAACAAAGTACCAATGAAAGAAAGCAGAGCAAACCAGCAAATAAAATAAAATGTAGCATTTATTCCAATACTTTAAAAAAAGTAGGATCAAAGTGACATCCTATGAGAATGATTAACACCTCGGGGCTGGCAGGCTTACGCGTTTCAGCATTGCGCCGTAGTCATAGCATAGTTTGCCAGTCCCAGCTGTGCAATTTCTACACAATTCCATTATTCTATTGGCTAAAAAATAGATAGAAGGACATGTGATTAAAACAAAACACGCCCACAAGGGTAACTGTCAAATAACCATGAGAGAACAAAGTGATTCATATATAACAGAAAAAAACACACATGATGATGATACCTAAATAAGTTAGCAGATTAGTAAGTAAATATATACTGGAATATAGGTCAAATACAGAAACAGATTGAATTAGTAGTCATATTGATTGGAATAGTAAGCTAGATATATATACGCATACGTATTAGCTCAACATACACCTGACTACATGCCTTTGCTATTATGTAACATTCACATTGTATACTTACAAAAATAATAAAATTACAGAATGCATCAATATACATATTGGCTCATAAAGAGATATATATGAAGGCATCAAATATTAATTCATATTAGCAATATAGCTGTGGAGGCTATAATAGCCTCATATATGCAGTAGCCTGAATGAGAGTAATGTTAAGTAAGTAAACTGGAGCGACCTTCACCTGAGGGAAGAACCACAGATAACAAGGGCAAATATAATTAGTAGTAAGGTATATTATATTATTCCACATATGCATATGTTGATGTCCAAATGTAAGTATCAGACAATAAATTATATTACGCATATCAATAAATATGCATATATAAGATAATACAAACCCACGCATAGGTATATATATATATATATATATATATATATATATACATAAAGGGTCCTCATAGAGGACTAACCAAATGCCGGTCAATGGAATAAGTAGTAGTTGTAGATACCTAACTGAATGAATAAACTAATAGAGAGACAGCTATACTTATCCATAGATAAATATATAAATATATGCTCATGCATATATGGATTCAGATAACGGTTTGATCATTCCCAGTAATTAATGAGATCAAACTCTGAGTTTAAACCTTTAGGTACTCTAGTTTCTAATTTAAAAATCCATAGCATCTCTCTTTTGTTTAGCAAAGTCTCTCTATTCCCTCCTCTACGTGGCCGTGGTATCATGTCAATTGGCTGCCATGAAAAACAAGACAAGTCTTGGTTGTGGAACCTGGCAAAATGATTTACTAAAGGAGTGGTGGCCTTTCCCACTCGTATAGTAGATAGATGTTCTCTCACTCTGGACCTTATGTCCCTAGTGGTGAGACCAACATACTGCTTGCCACATTTTGTGCATGTTATACAGTAGATAACAAATTCAGATGTACAATTAAGACAGAAGTTGATCTCATAAGTTTTGCCAGTCACAGTAGAGCTGAAGTGGTCTGCTACAATAAGATATTCACAGGCTCCACATCTTGAGCTCCCACATCTATATGATCCCTTAACCAGGTCGTTAACCAGGCACTGCCTGTAGACAATGGTTTTTTAAGGACTGTGGGTGCTAGTATGTTCCCTAATGTACGATTTCTATGGTAGGAGCATTAGCAGATTACGTTTAAAATTGGACTATCAGAGGAACTCAAGGATGAGTTAGCACTTACTGGCGTTCCTAATTCTCTGAGTGATTTCATGAGACTGATTATACAAATTGATCATAGATATATGAAAAAGAAAAGAGAGCAAAGAGTCAGGATTTTTCTGTTTGAAGTGAACCTACGTCTTAGGTTGAATCTTCCATTAAGTCTGTTGATTGAGATTGTGAACTCATTTAGGGACCTGATTACAAGTGGAGTGCTATTTAATGCTCCCACTCAACAATTAACTGCGCTAGAAGTAAGCTTTTTGCGCGCGTCAAGTTGCAGTCATATTATGAGTTGAAAGTGAACAGTTTTCACTCACACACTAACACGACAAGCTCAAAAAGCCGAACTTAGAATATCACAAAAAAATGTTTTCCCCCATGGAGCAAAAAAAAAATGGAAAAAAAATTAACTCCTTACTCGCTCGCAAACACAATTGCATATTCTCATGTGCCCTAACCCGACATGAAAATATGACTATTTCACATTCGAATGTTCTTCACATTGAAGAATATGTTCTATTTATTCATAAATACACATATATATATGTATACCTATATATATATATATATATATATATATATATACTGTATATATATATACAGTATATATATATATATATATATATATAGATGAGTATATATACAGTAGGTATTGTTTTATACATATATATATATATATATATATATATATATATATATATAGAGAGAGAGAGAGAGAGAGAGAGAGAGAGAGAGAGAGAGAGAGAGAGAGAGAGAGAGAGAGAGAGAGAGAGAGAGAGAGAGAGAGAGAGATAGAGGAATATATATTTAGAAATACATACATATAACCTATTCTGCTATGGGCAAAACATTGGAACTTTATTAATTATGAATATTGCATAAATATGTTTTGAGAGACTTCCGGTTGGGGAGGAGTTGTGCAGTGCACCTGCACACCGGTGTGGTGAGAGGACGCCGATCCAGCAGCTCCCCGCTCTCCGCCACTTATCCTGGAAGCTTGCCCAGGTTTGGAGTGTGGCGCTCTGCAGGAAATCGACCTGCATGAGAGGTGGAAGTCCAAATAAGCCTAGTACTGGATAGCCGAGGGCGGTGGTACTGGATATCGAGGGGCTTCCCTGGTCGGGCAAAATCCGGCGGAAGTGGCCTAGGATATAACTCCCGGGGCTTGTTTTAGCCTGGTTCCGGTAGCCTGGAAGGAGATTCTACTGGTTGGGCCACAGCGGTGAAACCGGCTTTACTCCTGGACGCTCGCTGGTGAGTAGCAGAGTGAAGCCGAGAACGCTAGGATATCCGAAAGCCCGTGACAAGAGAAGGTATCCGGGGTAGAGAAGGCAATATACAAGCCTGTGGTGAATATTTGTGAGCGTGCTGAGCTACTTTACCCTCAAAATTGGTCACAGTATCCCAGGTGCCCCCCCTGGAGGAGGGGAGTTTGTCAACTAAAGAGGATCGATTCAGCTTGCCGCACAGCTGCTGGGGAAAGACGTGGACTGTCGCTGTACCTGCTTGGTTGTACTTTGATGCCGCGTCAGTGTGGTAAGCCTGGAATCAACCTGGTTCTTTAAGATGGGCTGCTCTGTTTAAGCCTAAAGTTCTAAAAGTATTTGCTGGAGAACAGGTTTTTTTTCTTCTTCCTGTCTGCTATTGTTGGTTACTTTTGGGTGTTGGAGCTGATTGATTTTTTCATGACCCCTTGCAGTGTTTGTTAGTTGTAAAGCTGCACCTATCTGGGGTGGTTTATGGTGAGAAATACCATAGCCCAGTCCCCCATTACAGCCTAGGTATCAATGGCGGTGAGAAAAAGATAGAGCATCCTGTGTGTTTTTATCTGATACGGGACTACAGTGTATAAACTGTGAATATACCTGCTTCAGTTGCCTAGACAAACTGGTTGGGAGTCGGGTGGAAAAGAAAGTTGCAGCAAAGCTCCAACGTTTAATGCGGGGGACTTCAGAAGTCAAGTGCTCCTTCCTAGACATTTATATATAAAAAAAAAAAAAAAAAAAGAAGAAAGTTATGTGACCAGTTGAAATTACCTTATTGGACTGAGCAAGCTGGCGGGTCCCCAGCAATACGGACCTTTTGACCTTTTGATTATAATTGTGGCTTGGCTCCTTTTTTCCTAAGCAAAGTTTTTTTCCTGCCATTGTTATTTTATTTGCTTCTTCCTTTTTTTTTGTGTTTTTTTGTTTGTTTTTTTGTTGTTTTTTTTTGTTTTTTTTTTAATTTTCTTGCTTATGTGTTAAAAGGTTACCAGCTGGTACTTAGTGTTACCAAAGGTATTAGTTTAATGCCTGTGTGTGGAAGGACTGTTTGTCCGATATTACAGTAATAAGGTTGATAACCATTTCCTACGGCTTGTAAAAAGATTGATGTGTGGTTAGTCCAGTCATGTATACATAGGATGGCAATAGACTTGGAGCTGCAATGTCAAATTTATCCTATTCTAATTAATATGGAGAACTAAGTTGTGTTTAGGGTTTTAGGTATAGATAGGACTTTCTTAAATCATAGATTAAGGGCTTTAAGTACTAATCCTAGTTAGCAGTTTTGTGCAGGTCCTGTTTTATAAGAGGTATTGTACCCGACAGCTACATAGTCATTTTTTAGGGCTAAAGAAAGGAGGGAGAATAGAGAGAGAGAGAGAGAGAAGGGAAGGGGAGAAAAAAAAAAAAAGAAAAAAATCTTATTGAATTCTCCTTACTGGTGTTAGGGATAAGAGATAGCCTTGTGGAGAGTGTCTATGTTAAAGGCAATGAAGGTTCAAGCTTAAAAGGAAAAAGAGAAAGAGAAAAGAATAAGGAAGGAAAAGAGAGAAGAAGGAGAGAGGAATCAGGGTGAAGAGGGAAAAGAGAAGGAAAATAAGAGAAAAGTGTGTTTTCTGAGGGATTTTTATCACTGAGTCTTCTAAAAACTTTAATTCTCCTTTACGGGGTCTTGTTTTTTCTACACTATTTTCTCACAGTGTATGCGCGGTGCATACTCCTAGGAACCAAGGGCCCATCTTTCACAGGAGGGGCACGGGCCCCCCTTCAGAGATTTCTCTGTTTTTCTTATTGCCACTTGTAAAATTTCAAGGCCAGTCTGGGCCATATTCACGCTTAAATTCTTGCACATATATTATATATACACTCACACTCTGGGGTGTTTTTTTTTTTTGTTTTTTTTTTCTCTCTCCCTCCTCCCCCTCCTCTTTTCCGCTTATTCTCGTTCACGGGGGGTTTCTCTGGGCACGCACCCCTCACATAAGGTTTTATGGATAAATATTTACAGGGGAAAGCTTCTCCCAAAATGCCCGTTAAAGCAAAAGATAAAAAAGCCAAAGGGGCGGAACCTGTCCTTGACACCTCGGCTGAGCTGGCATCTAACCTTATTGATACTCACCCTTTATTTTCACAGCTGTCTGAGCTATTCTCTCCCCAATTCGAGATGATTAGAAAAGAATTAGGTTCTATTTCAACTGAAATTACTACTTTGGCAGTAGAAGTTAGGCAGTTCTCTCATAGAATGCAATAGGCCGAAAATAGAATTTCGGACCTAGAAGATCAAGTCAATTCTCAGGAAACCTTAACATCCCAACAGGATATTAAAATCACTAAGCTGCAGGGGCATCTAGACGATCTTGAAGATCGGGCTAGACGAAATAATATTAGAATTGTGGGTCTCCCGGAAGATGCGGATTTTGAAGATCTATTGAAGCTTACCTCTGTCATACTCCCGCAGAAGCTGGGTGTCCCACAATCTAAGTTACCTATTATGATTGAGAGAGCCCATAGAATTGGCCCTAAAAAAATACTGATTCTGGTCAAAGTAGGAGTAGGGTGTGCATATGCAAGGTGTTAAATTTCCAGGACAAAATTGAAATGTTAAAGTTGTTTAAGAAACTAAATGAACCTCTAATGTTTGGTAATGGTAAAGTATTACTGTTTCAAGATTTCTCAGTTGAAACTTCGATGAAGAGAAGGATAATGGCTCCTCTCTGTACTCAAATTATTAACAAAGGAATCAATGCACGGATGGTTTATCCTGCTAAAATAATAGTTGAGTACGGGGGAACTCGTCAGGTCTTTATCAAGGAGGGGGAAGCGAAAGAATTCCTTAAAGATAAATAAGGATTTACTTAATCACTTTTACCCCGGATTATATAAGTACGGTCTGGTACTACAAATTTATATGTTGTTTGGTGTGGGTTTTTTTTTTTTCTTTCCCTACTGACCGTTTAGAATATCTATTGCATAAATAGGCATGGAATTAAAGATAACATCTTGGAATGTGGGTGGGATTTCCTCTCCCTCAAAACGCAAATTAATTATTAAACTTTTGGCTAGGAACAAGCCGGATATTTCTTTTCTTCAGGAAACCCACCTTGATGATAATGAGTCGAAAAAACTCAAGATTAAATGGGTAGGTGAGGTGGTCTCTTCTTCTTCTGGAGGCAGGAAATGTGGGGTAGCGATCCTTATAAATAAGACCTTGGACTATAAAATTGCCCGGATAGAATTAGACCCGGAAGCTAGATTTATTATTCTCCACATTTATATAAATGATATAACATTTGTTCTCTGTAATATCTATGGTCCTAATAAATTGGATAGGGTATTTTGGGATAAGATCAAATATAAATTGTTCCCTCTGGTTAAAGTAAATTTGGTCATTGGTGGCGACTTTAATATGACATTACTTCCAGAATTAGATTGGCTTGCAGGTAAAAACATTTCAGAGAATAGGAGAAGTTCAAAGTACTTTTTAAGATTTTGCCAGAAATTGCAGGTTTATGATATATGGCGCAGGTTAAATCCAGATATTCAGAAGTTTACATGCGAATCTAAGGCGCATAGGACATTTTCTCGTATAGACCTATTCCTAATTGCAGAATCTTTGCCCGTGGCGAAATTAGAAGCGGAGATAGGGGAGATAGTGGTCTCGGACCACGCAATTATTTCCCTAGTTTTGTTTTTCCAGGATAAAAGGGATGTTAAGTCTCCTAGATTCTTCTATCCGAGATTTCTTTATAATAATCCTAGATTTTTGTCATGGTTAGAATATAAGTGGCAGGAGTATTCTAGGTTTAACTCCGGGTACATGCATAAAATAGAGGTTTTCTGGGAGGCGGCCAAAGCCGTGTTAAGGGGAGATATTAAGGGATATATGGTGGCGTGGAATAGGAAATCTAGGGCGAGGGATACTCAATTGTCCAACCAAGTTAGAAATGCTTATAGGAAATACTGTAGTGACCGCTCAAAGACTAACTGGAAGCGGTATATAGATGCCAGAAAGGAAAGGGATGCTTTCTTGTTACAAAAACATCAGCAAGAGGAGACAAAAATTAATCTACGATTTAGAGGTATCCATGGTAGCTCTGCTAAACATTTGGCCAGGCTGGTTAAAGCTAGGAATAAGAAGAACCTTATCCCAGTAATTCAGGTAGAAGGGGGTCATACCGCAGATGTGGATGAAATATTCGGAGCTTTTTTCCGATTTTATCAGCAATTATATTCGGAAGGAGAATTCAACCAAGACAATCAGGTAGAATTTTGGCCATCGATCTCTGTTCCTAAAATTCAAAAAGAAGAACTGGATATGTTAAATGCACCGGTCTCAGCTGAAGAGATAAGTAAAGCTATATCGCAGGCCAAGCTTAATAAAGCAGCAGGGCCGGACGGGTTACCTGTTGAATTCTATAAAAGTCTAGCTGGTCAGGTTATACCAATTTTAGAAAGATTATTTAATGAGTATTTTCTATCAGATAACGCTATTTCTGCCCTATTTTCAGCAGCCAATATTTCATTGATATTAAAAAAAGGGAAAAACCCAGAAGATCCGGCCTCTTATAGGCCTATTTCGGTCCTGAATGCGGACTACAAAATTTTAGCCTCAATTGTAGCCCAGAGACTAGTTTCTTGTTTGGATAGGTTGATCCACCCGGACCAGGTGGGTTTTATGGCAACTCGCAGTTCATCGAAAAATATAAGGAAATTAATAACTTTAGTCGATTTTGTCTGGAATATAGAACAGTTTGAAGAGAGGACTGATCTTGGGGATTTAGCAGTCCTCACATTAGATGCGGTTAAAGCATTTGACCGCATATCATGGAGGCATCTTTTTGCTACATTAACTAAATTTGGTTTTGTTAGCAATTTCTTTAATTTTGTTAAAAAAATATATCGGAATCCGGTGTCGTATTTGTTGGTAAATGGTAGGATCTCTCCTAGCTTACAACTGTACAGAGGTACGAGACAGGGTTGCCCTCTCTCACCGCTTCTGTTTAACATTGTTTTGGAACCGTTGGCGATAAGACTACGGGAGGTTCTGCCTGGTATCCAGCTGGGAGGCCAGAACTTGAAAATGCTCCTATACGCGGATGACATCTTATTATTTTTGAATAAAACAGCAGTTACTATCCCGAGAGTGGTTGATACGATAAAGCAGTTTAGTACATTTGCCGGCTATAAAATTAACATGGAAAAGAGTGACCTGATGTGGCTTGGTCGCCAGAGGGGGGGTCGACCCAGTACAATATTCCGTAATGTCAATGCGATTAAATATTTGGGGTTGGAGATAGATAGAAATCCGAAACAGTGGTATCAGGCAAATTTTTCGTCTCTCTTTCAGAAAATCCAGGAAGATCTTAAGCTTTGGGCTGGCTTTCCATTATAACTTACTGCCTCGGTTAATCTAATAAAGACCATAATTTTTCCCAAGATTCTTTATTACCTTCAAAATCTACCTCTTATGATTCTTAATAAGGACTTAAAGAGCCTGTCTTCGTGGTTCTCGAAGTTTCTGTGGAAATCTAAAAAATCCCGAATTTCGAATAATAGGTTGATGCAGAAATTCGCGGGGGCAGGCTTGGCCTTGCCTAGTATTAGATTATATAATTGGGCATCATTAATTAAAATAGCAGTTGACTGGATTGACCAGGCTAACCTGGTCACTACATATGATCTAGAATCTCATCTGGTCAAACCTTGGTCTTTAAAGGCTCTCCTGCATTGTGCGCCGCAGTCTTTACCGACAAGGGTTCTTTCCCTTATCTCAGTAAGGAATATAGTGGTGATCTGGCATAGGTTTTGTAAGCTGTGTAAAGTTGATCCTTTTTTCTCTGACTTTTACCCATTAGAGGGAACCCTTTATTCTTACCTGGGCTAGACCAAAAATGTTTTCAGGTCTGGCAGACGGGGGGGTTGGTATACTTGAATCAGCTCCTTAATATTGATCGTCAGATTTTGCCTTGGGAGACTATTAGGGAGCAGTTTTCTCTTCTGAGTGTTAATCGGTTCGCCTACTTCCAAATTCGACATTTTCTCAGTGGTCAAAGATGGTATGCAACAGGGAGATGGGAATGGCCCGAGATTAAGAGTTGCATCAGAAAATTCAATGCTGGTGATGCATCTATTTCATTAATCTATGACATTATGCTGACGAAACAGGGTATTCTGGAGGAGGATAAGTTAATCCGATCCTGGTTACCATATATTCCGTCGATAGACCAGGAGATGTTAAGCAACAGCCTGGCAACAGTGGCTAGATACCCGATAGCAGTAAGCTGGAAAGAATCTCACTTAAAACTATTAAATAACTATTATTATTCTCCTGCAAGATTAGCTACATTTTTTCCTGGTAAAACCTTTAACTGTGAACATTGCTCGTTTGTGCAGGCTGATATTTGCCATATGTTATGGACCTGCCCTAAAATCTCGCAATTATGGCAGAAGATTCAATACTGGTATAATAGAGTTTTTGAAAGTACTATCTCCCTTTCTCTGAAAGATATAGTGTTGCTTCTCCCGGATGAGAGAGCCAATTTGACCCTCCGTATCCTAAATACTATCATACTAATTGTGAGATATAATATCTTTAAAAAATGGATATCAAAGGCACCTCCTTCTCTCACGTCAGTACTGAGGGACATTCAAGCTCAGATTATTTTTGAATCCTTTCATCTACAGCAATTATCGGAAAGAAAAATTAGAAAATTTTTGGAAGGTTGGGCCCCGGTTATTAAGTCATATACTTCCTGCCTCCAGAAGCAGATCTTACTGCCCTTCTTGGCCTCAGTAAGCTTTGCGGAGTTGGTTATACTACAAGTGTTCCCGGATACATGGTTAAGGAAGGCGGGTTATATAGACTAGGAAGGGTAATATTAAATTTGGCTGATCAATAGGCATTGCTATATTCGATTTCGGTAGGGGGGGGGGGTTCTTTTTCTTTTCTTTTTTTTTTTCTTTTTTTTTCTTTTTTTTTGGCTTGTGGTTAGTGTTGGCTGGTTTGTTTTGGTTTGTTTTTGTTTTTCTTTTGTTTTTTATTTTATGTATATGTGATAAATATTAGCCATTACAATATTAACGGATATGGGTAAAACTTATAAAGACAAAATGTAGTCTAAATTTTTTTAGTTTTTCGCTCTCCCCTTCTCTCTTGTTAGGTTGGTTTTTTTTTGTTTTTGGGGAGAAGATTTTGGTGGCAAATTTTTTTTGTCTGTCCTGCGTGACAGTAATACTGTAGAGATTATGTTATCTTGTCTTGGTCTTGTTTGTAATGGCTATACCCAATAAAAATATTAAAAAAAAAAAATATATATATATATATATATATATGTTTTTTCATGTTTTCATCTCCTTAACTGTAAAGGGCTCCAATGCACTTATATATATATATATATATATATATATATATATATATATATATATATATATATATATATATATATATATATATATATATATGTGTACATATGTATTTATGTGTTTATATGTGTATATATGTCTGTAAATACATATATACACTTATAAATACATATGTACACATATATAGACATATATATTTACATACATATACATTTTCGACATGTATATGTATGTATGTCTATGTTAAAGCCCTTTATCTGCCTTTTTTCCCTAACACCTGAGACCTCATATCTTTGACACCTTATAACGTTTTTGTGCAATATTTTTTTTTAAACATTTTTTATTAGACAGTGTTCTTATGAGTGTAACGGTACTTACGTTGTAATGTATTTTTGAAGTACTTTGTAACACTTTTTTTTTTGCCACAAAACAGATAAAAACGTATGAGCAGCTTATGAAACAAAATACCAAAATTACAAAGAGCACCAGAATCACATATCAACAATTAGACTCCAAAAATGTATCCCTGTAATCATAGAATGTATTTGCAAAAGTTGCTGATAAATTTAAACAGGGTTCTGTATTAAAAGTTCCCAACAGGAAATGTAGTTCACAAGCACATAGAGTTACCAAAAAAACTTTGCTATTTGTTTCCTTCCTTTTCTTTAAAAACCTTTAAATTGCCTCTATATATGATCTGGGTATATTGTTCCACCTCCGGGTGCTGCTTCGCCATCCCAGAGCGTGTTGTAGTACGCTCTCTTCAAAGGAATTACATGTAAAAGATAAAAACACAAAGCACAACCCAACTTATGTTAATAAAATAATGTAATCGCTTGTAAGACACTTATAAAACCGCACTTACTAGATAAAAACAAATCTGATCAGAGAGTAAGATAAACAGTCATGCACGAGACCCGTCTGCTGCATGGTTGCAGTATAACCGTCTGCTGTCTGTTTATAATCCCCTTCTCTGTATACTTCCCTTTATTCTCTGCCCTCTCCTCTACGCGTTTCATCTGTCCGCTCAACAGACTTTCTCAAGAGTTAAAGGACCAGTAAACACAGCAGATTTGCATAATCAACAAATGCAAGATAACAAGACAATACAAAAGCATTTATTCTGAATTTCAAATGAGTAGTAGATTCTTTTCTAACACATTTTAAAGTTATGTATATTTCCACTCCCCCTGTACCATGTGATAGTAATCAGCCAATCACAAATGCATATACGTATAGTCTGGGTTCTTGCACATGCTCAGTAGGAGCTGGTGACTCAAAAAAAGTGTAAATATAAAAGACTGTGCACATTTTTTTTAATGGAAGTAAATTGGAAAGTTGTTTAAAATTACATGCTGTATCTGAATCATGAAAATTTAATAAAACCTGAGTGTCCCTTTAATGAGTGATATCTGAAAGCTTCCATTCTGGTCTTATATACTTTGAATTGTCTTTAGGATCCTCCTCTCAATACAATGTGGGCCTTTTATTAACATGGGATATTCAAAAAGTCTACTCCCCCCATTACGATTTAAAACACTATAGCTGGATCTTATGTGCAGCCGTCATGGTGATGTTTTACGATTCAAAACGGGAGCCGTACACTATTATAGCATAAACACAATAGTAACAGTTGACATAAAATAAATAGATAATTAAACCAGTTAAACATTAAAAGTTTAAACAAGTGGAGCATTAGTTGAACCGTTACAGACCACTTGTTTAAAATAACACCTAAGCAATTTTTGGGTTTGGAAAAGTTCTTCCCTTTGATAATATTTACTTTCATTTCTTGCATTTTTATTATTAAATTCAGATCATATCCTTTTTGCAGAAATGTATTTTCTAAATCAATTGCCTCCTGTTCAAAATCCTTATCAAGGGTATAATTTCTACTTATTCTTCTGACTTGCCCAAAAGGAATATTTGACTTCCACCAAGGCAAATGTCCACTTTTAGCATTTAGGAATTTATTATCAAACAAAACTAAATCCAAAAATTCAATACTTTATTTTACTTTCCCCAAAAAATTAAGATTAAACTCCTTGATGTTGATAAACCTAAAAAATTCCAAAGCACTTTCATTATTCCCTTCCCATACTGTTATGATATTGTCTATATAGCGACGGTATATTTTAATGAGATCAAGGAAAGGGTTATTTTGCCAGATATGTTTTTCTTCAAATTGGGCCATATAGATATTGGCATTGGATGGGGCCATAGTGGTCCCCATTGCTGTTCCCTAAATTTGCTGGTAAAATACCCTTTCAAATGATAAATACTTATGGTCTAAATTGAATTTTATATCTTCAGTAAGGGCATGTACTGGTGATATATCCCAATCTTTACAGTATTCTCTGAATGCTTGAATACCCAAAACATGGGGAATGCTGGTATATAGGGATGACACATCACATGTAACCCACTTAAAACCCTCCTTCCATTCTATCCATTCTAAGATGTTAATTACCTCCATAGTGTCCTTCTGAATTACATGTTCTTCTCTTTCAAAATGTGTATTACGATGTTAATCCAAAAAATTGCTTAGGTGTTACTTTAAACAAGTGGTCTGTAACGGTTCAACTGATTGTCCGCTTGTTTAAACTTTTAGTATTTAAAGGGACATTCCAGCCAAAATTGGAATCCACATGATTGCGCTATAGTATTTAATAGATGCATTTTTATAACATACATGTATTAGCAAAAATGCTTCTAATAAAATTTATAGCTGTTTCAAAAATGTATTTAAGTATGCACCGTGCACCAGCATTTTAAACACAGCACTTGCTCAAAGAGCCTAAGATGCTTGTACCATTTGGCAATGACTCAATTTTGTAATTGCTAACATGATACAAGCCCCACTGATGCTCAGAGCATCTGCAGTACTTAAAATGCTGGTGCATTGACAATATCTAGCAATGCTTCACATGCACGTGCATAGAAAAATGTTAACATTAAAACAGTGATAAGTTTTACTACAAGCAAATTTGCCAATACATCTATATTGCAAATATGTTTCTATTCAAAGATGTAATTAATCTATGCGCATTTAAATTTTGACTGGAATGTCCCTTTAACTGGTTTAATTATCTATTTATTTTATGTCAACTGTTACTATTGTGTTTATGCTATAATAGTGTATGGCTCCCGTTTTGAATTGTAAAACATCCCCATGACAGCTGCACATTAGATCCAATGATAGCATTTTAAATCATAATGGGGAAGTAGACTTTTTGAATACCCCATGTTTTAATAAGCCCACATTGTCTTGAGAGGAGGATCCTAAAGACAATTTAAAGTATATAAGACCAGAATAGAAGCGTTCAGATATCACTCATTAACTCTTGAAAAAGTCGACAAAATGCATATAGGAGAGGACAGAGAATAAAGAAAATTATACAGAGAATGCGATTAAAAACAGACAGCAGACAAGGGAACAAGCCGGAGGCTAACGGTTATACTGGAACCATGCAGCAGATGGGTCCCATGCATGACTGTTTACCTCACTCTCTGATCGGATTTGTTTTTATCTAGTAAGTGCGGTTTTATAAGTGTCTTACAAGCGATTAAATTATTTTATTAACTTGAGTTGGGTTGCGCTTTGTGTTTTTATCTTTTGCTTGTGGACGCGCTAACCCGACAAGCGTTAACTTTAATTGCCCTTAAGCAATCGCTTTATTTTCCAATTGTAATATGAGCAGAAAACATGACACATGCAATCCCTCGCTTTAAACCCCTTATCGCTTGAGTTAAAACTCTATTTATATTGTGGTACTGGAGGACATATGGTTAAGAATTGTCCTGTTTTGTTGCAAAATAAATCTCAACAGAAGAAAGAGAGTTCTAGTATGTTTCTTAGTACCTCTTCTTTTGCATCTGCAGACAATTTGTTTATTCCCATTGTTTAATATTGGCTTGAAGAACAGATTGTACTAAGGGTGTTATTGATTCTGGTGCTAGTGGTTGTTTTTTGGATTCTTCCCTTGTTCAGCAATTGTCTATATCACTAGTAGCAAAGGAGATTCCAACTATGGTACATGTGGTGGATGGCAATCTCCTTAGCTCTAGCACTATTGTGTTTGAGACCTGCATCCTTGAACTGGGTATTGGAAATTTTCATGTGGAAATAATCAAATTTGAAGTAGTAAAACCTCCAAATATTCTTATTATTTCAGGATTGCCTTGGTTTAGGAAACATAATCCTAGTATTAATTGGGAGTCTGGGCAAGCCACATTTTCCTCTTCTTTTTGCAAACAAGAGTGTCTGTCTAAAGCATTTTCTGTAATTTGTACTAGTAATTCTGAAATACAGCAGGGACGTGCAGTCAGGGGAGACAGGGGAGGCAGTGCCTCACCTGTCATCATTGGGAGAAAAAAACAATAATAGCAGAACTTAAAATAATTTTAAAAAATCTATTTTTTAATGTAATCTATGGAGAGCGACAGTGAGCAGGTCTGACTCTCTCCATTGCGCGACATGACTGTGCAGTACCTTAGGAGCTGCAAGCACCAGCGCCACCCACTGTCAAGTTTAGGCTCAGTGCTGCCAATAAACCCCTAATTGAGGCAGCTTGAAACTTGAAAATTAAATAGAGCTGTTTTTCCAAATTGTAATAGAAAAATAAAAAGAGCTGTTTTTCCAAATTGTAATAGAAAAAAAATAGAGCTGTTTTTCAAAATTGTAATAGGTTAATAGGTTGTAATAGTTGTAAGTTAACATTAAACCATGGGTTTAAAGCATAAAGCATATTCCCAGTGCAGATAGGGCCAAGGGAGTGCTCTAGCGATTAAATTATTTTATTATTTACTTTTTTAGTAGGAGCATGTTAAAAACTCACAATGCAGTTTTCCGGAATTAGCAAAGATTGACAGCCAGCAGAGATGGCTTGCTGGGGCAATATTAAAACCCATTACTCAGCACTGTTAAGAAAGCAGCATTGATTACAAAAACACCTCCCTGTGGCCAGCCCTTAGATATTAGGGAACTCCTCTACCATCTATAAGAAACACCTGATTGGGTGATAGAGTCAGGCAAAAATGAGAGGCTATCAATTCAGGCACTCCATCTACACATCTCAATCATCATAGCACAGTAGTGGAGACTGCTTTCCAAACTACAAGTATGGCTGCATATATTTAACAACAAAGTGGTTAAAAAATTCCTAGTTCAGTTACTTCGAACAGCTGGTATTTAACCCCTTAGTGTCACAACTACTGCTAAATCTAACCTTTCTACCTTAACTTATTTGTAACATCTCTAGATGTGAAGTAATTTACCTTTAAATGACACCCTCTTTTTAGCAAACACTGGTTGTTCAATTTGTTCGATTAAGCACTCATGCTGTATTCACAGCTTATCTCTAACTACCAGCAAACTTATACAACTTTAGCCACGTTGACTCATCTCAAATCCTTTACCTGGATTCAGCTTTGAATTTAATCCTAAAACTTACATGTGAGCTCTCTGCGTCTCTGTGTCAGCCTTCAATCACGCTTTCCTGTCTCTGCACACCTGTCTCCCCCTCCCAGAATTGAACCAGCCTTTCTCTAGCTGCAGTGTGAAAAGAGGATTCTACAGAATTACTACAGACTTTCTACAACAGCATAACTGGGGTAAGGAATATATTATTTCTATCTTATTCTATTGCTTGTAATATGGCTTACAGATCATGTACAGTATACTGAGTTAAGTGCACCATGCTCTTTATTAACTGCATTATTCCTAGTTTAGCTCTAGACTTCTGATAGAGTTAAAGGAATATAATGCTACAAACATAGATCTATACTTAATAAAATCTCACAAACTACTAATCTGTTTCACAAACTAGCCTTCAGCAGTTGTGGTTCACTATATTATTAAGGAGTTTCTGTTGCTATGAATGTTACACTTAGTGACAATATTGTCTGGCAAATGTTAAAGCTTTTAACAGGTCATGTGGTAAAATGTCAGTGTATTTACCAAGCTATTTGCTACATATGGTAAAGTGGCACTGTCTTTCAATATTAACTGTGGATAAACTGAAAACACCAATATGGACGAATGGAGCGACTGTTTTCGCATATTGGCTTCATGTTACCTGGAGCTTGAGAGAGGCTGTACACAGCCGAAACGCGTTGCTCGTTACTCTTGGAAGTGTGTCAACCTCGGGCTTCCGTAGCCCCAACACAAGGACGCTGCAGGAGTTCACTGAACTCGCAAAGTTTTCTACAAAGTGTAGCAGTGGATTAAATTTGGAATACCCACAGAGGTGAGGAGGAGAGATATAACTTTGGATTCCAGACGAACTACTGAAAACATCCAGTGTAAGTATTTGAATACACCCTTACAAGTATTTTCTCGCCCCTACTCTGCAGTAATTTACAATTCTACAGCGCTTCAGCTTATACCAGTGAAATGCTTGCCTAAAAATGCTTAAAACTACTAACCAACAAAAACGGCTTTGATTTTCTAACAAAAGATTTACAACAAAAGACTTTCTTACAATAAGACTCTATGAAGAGATCAGGGCCGTCTTTAATATTGACTGGACCCTGGACAAAAATGTTCTTGCCCCCCCCCCCCCCCACCGCATGCAATTTTGCTCTCCACCCCAACATCCCAAAAAACAACTAAATCAATTTAATTTATAAAAAAAATTAAATTATTAACCCAGCAGTGGATCATCCACTGCTGGGCTAATCATTTTTTAAAAAAAAATAAATAAATTGCAATATGTGAAACTGGACCTAAGCAGTGCTAATAAGTAAATAAATATATAAATTCCTCCACTGTGGATTCATTTAATATGCTTTTGAATGTGATTCTGGTGTGAGATTAGCTGGTTAAAGAGATTTAGGGCAGCCAACGGGAGCAAATCAAGGTAAAGACTGAGGAGGAAGCATGGAGGTGTAGACAAATATAAGTTTACTGACTGAAACAGCAGAACTACTATGGGAAGCTGTAAAATCTGAGACAGAGAGAAAACAAAAACTATAAAAAATAAACCTTACATTAATGTGTGAACTATCAGCATGACACTATAAATCAGCCACAGCAGCACATGTCTCTTATTTGCTAGGAACAAGTTCCCTTTCACCCTGTACTAGACAATGCTGCACGGGGAGGGTCATGTGTGCACTCACTTATTCTTCCCACTGACACCTTTCTACAAGGCACTGCTCCCCTAGAAAACTTCAGTTAGTTGATCTTAGGGCCACAGCAGAAAGAGCAGGGCTAAGGGGACCAGCAGACTGGATGCTGTCTGCCCAAGGCTGCATGGATACAGTGTGAGACAAGTCGCACAGCTTCAAGACTGAAGAGAGCAGTGTGTGCAGCTGCACATATGCTCAAATCTTCACGTGCCTGCCACTCCAGCTTTCTGCTGCATGTGACTACAGTCAGCCCTACCCAGAAACAATCCCCACCATCAGAGCAGTTACCTGGTAACAGTGGTGACCCCAGCAGGACCTTTTCTGATGCAGTGGTATTGGCTGGATGCTGAGTTAGGGCTTAGCATTCAGTGCTGCACAGTGCACATCTAAAACAGCACATGGCAATAGCTTGGCATGTCACATGACACCGGCACGGTCTGGCAGTTTCTCACAAATAAATATAAGCAGAGAACTTTTGACTGTGACAGTATTAGGACTGACTGTGTGTGTTCCCCATGTCACATCAGCAGTCTGGTATGAACCAAAAAAAAATATATATATATTTTTTTAGGACTCTTGGGCCCCTCAACAAAGACTGGGCCCTGGGCAGCTGCCCCTTTTGCCCTGTGTTAAAGACGGCCCTGGAAGAGAGATTGACTTTTAACTTTTATATTCTCTACATTTTGGAGGATTATTTATTGCTATATATGTGCATTTGTTTATATGTGAAATACTGTTTGATGTTTGCATTTTATTTTTTGGCCACTATTTTTCTCAACATATTTGGAAAATCAATTTGTTATATTTTATATTATTGCTAGTATTTTAAGCTTTTAACTTATAATTAATAATCTGATATTAAATACATACATTTATTATTCTGTCAGTCAGTCACTACACTTTTGGCTGCTCTTTTAAGGGCAGCGCAGCTGTAAACTATTACCAGCTTGCAGATCTCTGCAGACAGTTTAATTTAACCCCTACTAGTGTGTCTATTAAGGAGAGAGGGAATCCTTATTTACAGCTGCTTTGTGTACCTATACTCAGCGCTGTGGCTTGTTTCTTTTCTTTTTTTTCTCTAAAAATTCATGTTACCTGGAGGCCAGGCCTGATCAGGAAGTAATTGAGCACATACACAAGCGCTTTAGGGATGGTACGAAGAGAGTGTCAAAGGAGCGCCAAAAAAATAGCTGATAGAGGATAAAAATGTGCTGATAGAGGATAAAAATGTGCTGATAGAGGATAAAAATGTGCTGATAGAGGATAAAAATATGCTGATAGAGGATAAAAATGTGCTGATAGAGGATAAAAATGTGCTGATAGAGGATAAAAATATGCTGATAGAGGATAAAAATGTGCTGATAGAGGATAAAAATGTGCTGATAGAGGATAAAAATATGCTAGTTTAATAAACAACAAAATTACACATGGATATTAAAAATACAATCTCTAGCAAAGTATATTTGTAAGTGAACCATTAGAATCAGTAGCCAGTGATCACTTGATATGTGAAAAAGTCACCCAAGTTGGGTGTGTGCACTAAAAAAGATGGGTGCTAGATAAGCACAAGACAAAATATATATATATATATATACAGGTGTATGTGTGTATGTATATATATATATATATATATATATATATATATATATACACACGGTAAAGGAAGGTACTCACTGGTCTTTTTTCTTCAAAATAACTTTAATAATCGTGACGTTTCGGGGACACACTCCCCTTCCTCAGACAAAAACAAACTAAAAGTGACTAGACTTATAAAGCCAAACTAACCCCTCCCAGTGAAAATTGCGCCAAAATAGTTGCCATGGTGATCCTCAAAAACATACTAGTCATGTGATGAGTGTTACTCATGTGAATTGATTGTTGCTATTCAACAAACTATACATTATTCACACACAAATATATTGTACAACATATTGAGATATTCAAAAGATTACATCAAAGTATATGGGAACAAGCTTGTATAAGAGCAGCCTGTTTCTATAACCACAGAGTGAGCAAGCACACAGGTGTAATAAACATATCATATTATTATATTAAAATAAAATATACTTTCTCCTGCACTCCAAGTGAGTGAAATGGATAAATACCTGTGTGTCCCCTAACACATATTGTGTCCGTGAGCAGGTGTAATGGTGTCTATAGTAAAGTGTATGTGAACTAAATATGTACATATTGACAGCCGTCTGGATAATATGAATATAAATTCTATTTACACAACCTAATCAGAGAATCTCTAAACGATAATTTGAGGGGATACTATAAGCAGAGTTATAGGAAAAAATACTAGTCCCTTCAACAATACTGTATTAGCGTGTTGCAACAGATTATTTATCCTGTCTTGTATCACACAGACCGGATACGGCAATGCGGCTATAAATCCAGCCAAAGGCTCATATGTTTATATATTATGTGTTATATACATTATAACGTGGCCCTTACTACTTGTTAACTCAGAGGGAGCCTACCTGTTACTTCTTGTGTATCCGTACCACAAACGCAAACACACCATATCTGGGATGACAGCATGGCCACTCTATGAGTATCAGAGGCGCTCACAGCCGGCTCAGTATGCCGACGTCATGTAGCTGCGCACTGTGTTATGCATCCGGTAGTCATGGTAGCGGTGCACACTGATAGAAAGGACCCATTAGAGGGAATGCCCTTCGTGGTATTGTATACTTAGTATACAGTCCAGCGCTGTCCGATATGCAAGTTAATATCAATGCTAAGTCTAAAAGACTCAAAGCTGCCAATTCTATATGTGCGGTTATATGTATATACTCTAATCAATATGTCTATAATCTATAGAGTAAATTTCACAGCACTGCTTAGGAGCCTCTATACTACAAATCGTCATGTCTGATCAATCAAATTGGGCCAAACTTCAATGTAACAAGTGATACACGATAAACCAGAGCTATATAACTGAACAAAAATAAAATAAAATAAAATGAAAATAACATGAATAAAATGAAATAAAATATATACAAAAAATACAGGGTAAATAAAATAAATAAAATAAATTAAATAAATAAAACTAAGGATAAACATAAAAATAAAAATAAAAATAAATATAAAAATAAAAATAATAATAATAAAAAATAATAATAAAAATAAAAATAATAATAAATAAAAATAATAATAAAAATAATAAAAATAATAAAAATAATAAAAATAAAAAATGTAAAAAATAAATGTAAAAATAAACATAAAGGATATAGAAGAGAAAATTGGAAGGAAAAATTAAGTGAAATAAAGAAGGTGAGGAAACAAAAGAATGCATAGAGACCCCAGACCACCCCATGAAGAACCGGTTGTTCACTTCCGTGATTTTTGATGGCTGTTCTGATAGCCGACCGATGGTTCGCCATGCGGGTACGGATGTCATCCACTGTTTTCCCTACATAGAATAAACCGCAAGGGCAGTTAATTAAGTAAACCACATACGTCGTGGTACAGGTCAAGTAATGTTGTATCTTGAAGGTTACATTAGTGTACGGATGACGGAAGGTCGCCCCCGGAATCATCGCATGACAGGTAGTGCACCCACTGCAACGATAGCATCCTTTCTTGTTAGAGGATAGCCAGGTTTTCCTATCATAGCAATGTTTGGGGTCTGTTAATACCAATTGGTCCCTCAAATTGCGGTTTCTCTTGAATCCCACTCTTGGACTTCCCCATTCGCCAAATGGAAGACCTGTATCATCCTTGATGATATGCCAGTGGGTCCTTAGACACTGTCCTATGTTCTTTACATCTGGGCAGTATCTGGTTACAAATGTCATCCTTTGTGTATCCTCCCTTGTTTGCCCCTCCTTGGGATCATCCTGTTCCTTCATACATGCCAGGAGGTAGTCCCATTTGTAGCCCCTAGCCAAAAACTTCTATGTCATTTCTTGTAGCTGTGTTTTCATGACATCAGCATTACTGTTATTTCTATTTACTCTTGTCATCTGGCCTCGTGGTATAGCCTTTAGTAGTGATGTAGGATGGCAGCTATGTGCATGTAATAATGAATTCCTGTCTGTGGGCTTTTGGTATAGTGTCGTTCCCACAGACATGCCATCCCTAAAGATACATAGATCCAGGAACTCCACCTTCTCTTCGCTGCAGCTCATCTTGAACTGAATGGGGTGGTTCAATCCATTTAAGTGGTTGAACCACTCTTGTAGGGATTCCTTTGTGCCCCCCCAAACAATGAACAAGTCATCTATATAGCGCTGGTACATGATGACCTCTTTCTTCTGGAACACCTTCATGATCTCTTCCTCATAGTTTTCCATATAAAGGTTAGCAAATGAAGGGGCAACATTCGAACCCATGGCGGTTCCCTTTATTTGACAATAGTACGAATTTTCAAATCTGAAATAATTCAGTCTCAGGCTTAGCTCCAGGATTTGTAATAGGAAGTGTGCTGGTGGCCCCACATACGGATATCTGCTCAGAGTTTTTGCTACCATTTTAATTCCTTCTTGTTGGGGTATAACCGTATAGAGGCTGTTCACATCAGCTGTTACCAAGATCCATTCCTCTTCCATCCTAAAGCCTTTTAATTTACCAATGAGATCCATGGAGTCCCTAACATACGATCTCATATTCTTAACCAATGGTTGTAAAAAGAAATCAACCAATTGGGATAATGGTGATGTTATGGAACCCCGGGCCGAGACAATTGGTCTCCCTGGTGGCTGTGATAGGTTTTTATGCACCTTGGGCAAGGTATATAATATGGGACAAATTGGGAATTCAGTAATTAAGAATCCCCCAATTTTCTCATTGATGTAGCCCTGCATGACTCCTTCTTTGACCAGGGTCTCAATTTCTTTCTGGAACTCTTTAGTTGGATTTCTGTGTAGTTGTTTGTATGTCATCGTGTCACTCAGTTGCCCTTTGATTTCTGATTGGTAGTATGAATAATTCATGATCACTGTCGCACCTCCTTTGTCCGCCGGGCGGATGATAATTTTAGGGTCTGTGGCCAGTGTTTTGATTGAATCAAATTCTTCTTTCGTCAAGTTGTTCCGAAATCTTGTTTTTGGTATCTCTGCAATATCAGTATTCACCAACCGGGAGTATATTTTTATACTAGGATTATAACTAGTCGGATCAAACTTGCTAGCTTTGCGGAAGGAAATATCCATTTCTGAATTTGGACCAGTATTAAAGTATTCTTTGAGTCGTAGTGACCGCTGGAATTTTTGCTGGTCAATCCACAAATCAAATGGATCACTGGTTTTAGTGGGTACAAAGTTAAGTCCTTTGTTCAATAGCTGAATTTCTGGTTCAGTCAAGGTCCGATCACTGATATTAATGATTAAATTGTTGTCTGTTAATGTCTCGGTGGGCGTTGGTAGGGGAATGGTGGTCTGCCTCTTATTTTTTACATTTTTTATTTTTATTATTTTTATTTTTTTTATTATTTTTATTTTTATTATTATTTTTATTTATTATTATTTTTATTTTTATTATTATTTTTTATTATTATTATTTTTATTTTTATTTTTATGTTTATCCTTAGTTTTATTTATTTAATTTATTTTATTTATTTTATTTACCCTGTATTTTTTGTATATATTTTATTTCATTTTATTCATGTTATTTTCATTTTATTTTATTTTATTTTTGTTCAGTTATATAGCTCTGGTTTATCGTGTATCACTTGTTACATTGAAGTTTGGCCCAATTTGATTGATCAGACATGACGATTTGTAGTATAGAGGCTCCTAAGCAGTGCTGTGAAATTTACTCTATAGATTATAGACATATTGATTAGAGTATATACATATAACCGCACATATAGAATTGGCAGCTTTGAGTCTTTTAGACTTAGCATTGATATTAACTTGCATATCGGACAGCGCTGGACTGTATACTAAGTATACAATACCACGAAGGGCATTCCCTCTAATGGGTCCTTTCTATCAGTGTGCACCGCTACCATGACTACCGGATGCATAACACAGTGCGCAGCTACATGACGTCGGCATACTGAGCCGGCTGTGAGCGCCTCTGATACTCATAGAGTGGCCATGCTGTCATCCCAGATATGGTGTGTTTGCGTTTGTGGTACGGATACACAAGAAGTAACAAGTAGGCTCCCTCTGAGTTAACAAGTAGTAAGGGCCACGTTATAATGTATATAACACATAATATATAAACATATGAGCCTTTGGCTGGATTTATAGCCGCATTGCCGTATCCGGTCTGTGTGATACAAGACAGGATAAATAATCTGTTGCAACATGCTAATACAGTATTGTTGAAGGGACTAGTATTTTTTCCTATAACTCTGCTTATAGTATCCCCTCAAATTATCGTTTAGAGATTCTCTGATTAGGTTGTGTAAATAGAATTTATATTCATATTATCCAGACGGCTGTCAATATGTACATATTTAGTTCACATACACTTTACTATAGACACCATTACACCTGCTCACGGACACAATATGTGTTAGGGGACACACAGGTATTTATCCATTTCACTCACTTGGAGTGCAGGAGAAAGTATATTTTATTTTAATATAATAATATGATATGTTTATTACACCTGTGTGCTTGCTCACTCTGTGGTTATAGAAACAGGCTGCTCTTATACAAGCTTGTTCCCATATACTTTGATGTAATCTTTTGAATATCTCAATATGTTGTACAATATATTTGTGTGTGAATAATGTATAGTTTGTTGAATAGCAACAATCAATTCACATGAGTAACACTCATCACATGACTAGTATGTTTTTGAGGATCACCATGGCAACTATTTTGGCGCAATTTTCACTGGGAGGGGTTAGTTTGGCTTTATAAGTCTAGTCACTTTTAGTTTGTTTTTGTCTGAGGAAGGGGAGTGTGTCCCCGAAACGTCACGATTATTAAAGTTATTTTGAAGAAAAAAGACCAGTGAGTGCCTTGCTTTACCATGTATATTTATCTGCTGGCACCCTGGCATCAAGTTTGGAAAGTGAGAGTGCTCTCTATCTACATATATATATATATATATATATATATATATATATATATATATATATATATATATATATATATATATATATATATATATATATATATATATATATATATATATATATATATATAATGAAAATAGAAATAAAGATGAAAAAAGGAGTACTGGAGTATGTCCAAAAATGTCCATAAAATGTGTTCTAGGAGAGTGTTAGAAAGGTTAATTCAGTTAAATCCAGAAGTATAAAAAATGAAATCCAGTAAGAGTAATGTCTGTGTCCAGGTATAGAAGGGATAAAATATAGGGGGTAAAAAGTTCCAGAGTGTAAGGGTGTTTGTATGTACGTCCAATAAGGAGGGATGCAGTATCCTTTGGTGGACCTGTGGAGGTAAAATGAAAAAAACAGGTGCAAAAAAATCTGAGTGAAAGATGGAGCCTATATGGTAATAGGCTGACCTTGTTATCGTGCAGAAAACTCGGGCTGGTATTTAGATCGTCAACGCGCTTGGCCTAGAATAAGGCCTTTTAAAGACTACCAGCTCCAGAGATTTGGAGAATATTTATAGGGCTGTATGCCTATTTGTACATTATTTGACACTCTCTTTGTACATTCTTAATGATTAGGTTAGGTAATCGTTTACATTTAAGTGAGCTTGTGTGTATACTCTTCTGGCGCTGTACACTATTTTCTTTTCTGTACGCTTTAAGGAAGGTGCTTGGAGATTTTACCATGTAGATTTTAGGCACAAGATGGCCCGGAATCCATTGTTATCATTTGGCGTTACTGATATGCACCTTTGGCAATGCCTTGGGGTGGAAATGTTGCCTGGTTATAGACATAAAAATAATACTAGCACGAGCAATGTGCATATATAATAAAAATTAAATAAGTTAACAGTCATCATAAAAAACAAGATATTCCTTCAAAAAGTTCTGGGTAAAAAGGGTTGGTGTGTTAAAAAGATGGGACAATCCCATTAAAAATGACAGAAAACGTCTGGTCACCCTATTTTAAATAGCTTTTTTTGCTCATAAAAACCACAATGATAATGAAAATTTCCGTACTTAAGTATTGGCCAATGGAGGCACCTTTTGTTCAAATAAATACTTTACCATAACAAAAAAGACTTGCATATATTTTACAATTAAAAAATTTAAATAAACTATTTTGCAGGTAACATTGATATTTGACAATTCTGTCAACTATCAATGTTGGAAAATCTTCCTCTCCGCTAGTGCAACATTTCGTGCAGGTACTCATTTGAAGTTCAGACTAAGGGGTAGCTTTAAATGGCAATCAATAGACAAAGTACAGTATCCCAAGCGGGGAGAAGATAGACAGAGACTTTTAGAAAAAAGGCAAATGCTATGGATCTTTAAATTATCCACCAGGTTGCCCCTAGGTCTTATTGTGGAATATGACTTGATTCATTACTGGGAGTGAGTCTAGGTATATAGACCTCAATTGAGATTATTATTACATTATCTCTGATGTCAAACTGAATATAATTTATTTGTAATTCAACTATAATCAGTATTACTTTACATAAGTGTTTAAGGTAACTTATGTGCTATTGCTTTTTAGAGCAGCTGATTGACCCAGAGATTATGTTTTCCTCCTTACCAGTGTGCTCCAGACGCTACTTATAGTAATCAGCATAACACGTAGATATTATGTTTTATGTCACTTACCTTTTAGTGTGATTATTTTGAAGTACTGTATATGTATCACATCTGTATAGCCGACACAGCAGGTTCTGACATTTAAGTAGTTGTACTCTGGTATATGGTATTAGGGCATAGGACCTTTCTACCTGACTCTGCTTGTATCTTTTTCATTATGTAATTTCTCTTTTTTTGCTTTTTGCTCTTTTCTGTTCTGTTTTATCCTGTTTTTGCTTTAACCTGTATCCTTCAATTGGATAATAATGTCATAAATTCTGCCAGCTGAGGAGAGATTATGTTTTGTATAGATGCTGTTACAATGTTTAAGTATTGTATACTTTAAGTATTCTGTGTATTTGTTAAGGAGTTGTGTCACCTTTTAAAGTGAATGTCAATTTAGATGAATCGGTGCCCGGCTTTTAATAATCCTATTAAAAACAAGGGCACTTTAATTCATAAAAAATTACATTTTACTCGTTTTCTTCAAATACTTACATTTTAATCTTCACAGCCGCTCCAGCAATTGACTCAGCCGTCGGAAGCCTCTTTATACGTCAGAAATTACAAATCCTGCTTCCTCTAATCACAGCTTCCCCCCGGGGGGGATCTTGGCCTGAGGCAACGCCGTGATTGGAGGAAGCAGGATTCGTATTTTTGGACCCGCGAGGAGGGCTTGTTATGACCGGAGGAAGCGCTACAGTGGCTGTCAGGATTAAAAGGTAAGTATTTGAAGAAAACTAGTGAAATGTAAATTTTGATGAATTAAAGTTCCTTTGTTTTTAATAAGATTATTAAAAACCGGGCACCAATTCATCTAAATTGACAATCACTTTAACCAATGGGTAATTAGTACACCCTTTTTAAGGAGGTGTGTATAGTATACCTTTTTAACAGTTATGAGTAGGGCTCAGGGCCGAAACACGTAAACTGTATTGCTGAATACTGACTGTGATGCCATACCATGGGATTTTAAGCCTTTTGTATTAAAAGTGAAGTTTTAAACCGCTGCTTTCGCTTTCTTCATTGAACGTATATGTATATAGGTGTATATATGTGTTTATATGTGTATTTATGTGTATATATGTGAAATAAGTATACACAGGTAGATCCAAAGCACCAGTAGTAGACAAGTTTTATAAAAAAAATAAAATTATTTTTATTTCCAAACGTGGTTAAAATCATGCAATAAGAGTAATAGGGGTATACAGTGTATAGCCGTGCTCCTCAGCAGACATGTTTCGTGCACACGGCACTTGTTCACTGCATAGAGGAGCATCGGCCATTTCCGGCTTCTTATACACCTGTTTGTTCAAAAAATGTAAAGGTACAGAATGTCTAATATTCGTATACCCACAATGTTGAATATATGTATCCAAATTACATTAGTACTGCATAATGTGATAGATCAGGAAGAAGGGAAATTCATAATTAGTTGTATTTTTGTTAGACCATACAATTAATCAGTCAAAGGTTATTTATAAATTATTATTGCTTTTTACTTATAATTATATCTAATTCTATTTACATCATCTAATTGAACACATAAAAATATCTGGGATGAAATATTTCTATGTAATGAGGCTCATAATATTAATCCTATACTATATTTATGTAAAAATCTTATTACTAAAAAATTCCATAATAAGAATAAATGCCTCATTAAAAATTAACTCATTGCTTCACACTTTTTAAAGGACATTTCATTGCTGGACAGTTGCTACACATACAAATCAATATCTCTCCTAAAATTTAAACCATCAGGGATGGTTGTCTTAAGGGTAAATATCCAAAATACCTCCCTAAGGTTCAGTTTATTCTCTCTGTTGCCCCCCCCCCCTTCTCCAACTGGGCACATGATCGATTCCCTGTACTTGTAAAAGATTCGTATTGGAATTATGAAATTCCCTAAAATGTTTTGCTATTGGAGTTGTTGACTCCTCATCCTCAATAGATCTGAGGTGTTGTAATACCCTATCTTTTAGGGCCCTCTTGGTTCTACCTACATACTTTTTTAAAAAGCCTCTACAGGTAAGGAGGTAATTAGCATGTGTTGTATTACAGTTAATGTAGAATTTTATACCATGTTTTTGTTTAGTAGTGGTAGAACTACAGGTATTACCCTCCTCTACATAGTCACAAGTTTTAAAGATGTTTTTTCTACACTTAAAAAAACCTTTTTGTTGTTTTAACCAACAAGTTTTGGTCACTCTCTGTAGATCTGAGGGGGATACGATATTGCCTATTGTTTTACCCTTTTTAGAGATGAACTCACACCCTTCCTGTATGATTTTCTTTAATATGGGGTCAGTGCCTAAGATAGGGATACTCTCTCTGATGATATTAAATACCTGCCCATATTGAGCACTGAATGTAGTAATAAATATTGTTCTCTCTTTAGTTCCCCTCCTGTTTTTTTTTTTTATAACCTAAGAGTTGTTTTCTCGGAATTAGGTCAACTTCCATTTTTGCTCTGTTAAGGATATCTTCACTGTAGCCTCTTTCCTTTAAGCGTTGTGTCAGATTATTTACCTGTTTAATATAGTTATCTTGATTTGAACAATTAAGTTTTGCACATATAAATTGGCCCTTTGGAATACCCCGAAGTGTATGTCGGGGGTGACTCGAGGTATATTCTAGGATGGTATTCCCTGCTGTGGGTTTTCTAAAGAGGTCAGTCTCAATTACACATTCTTCTGTATTTGCTGATATTACTATATCTAAGAAATTAATCTGACTTTGATTTTGTTCCTCTAGGAAGCTAATACCTCTATTATTCCCATTCAGATAAGTATAGAATTTTTCGGCTGTTTCTTTACTGCAATCCAAACCAAAAAACAAATCATATCTATATATTGTGCATATAGAATAATGTTGTCTTGATAGGGGTTCCCATCTCCATAGACGTGGGACTGCTCCCACCAACCCATAAAAAGGTTGGCATAACAGGGGGAAAATTTAGCCCCCATAGCAGTCCCACCTCTCTGGAGATAGAAGCCCCCATCGAACATAAAAAAAATTGTGTGTCAAAAGGTAGTCAATAGAACTCAATATAAACTGTTTAGTATTATTTTCGTAGTTGCTATATCTTTCTAAAAAATATTCTACAGCTATCCATAAGTTCTGATAGTGGTTCATTTAGTGATTCTATTCCCGCAATTATCGGGTGACCCGGGGGGTTTGTGAGATCTTTATGGACTTTAGGAAAGTAGTGGTATATCAGTGTTATTGGGTATTGGGTATATGTGAAATATGTATGTGCAAACATACATAAATATATTACTCATAAATATACACATATACAGTAGGGCAAAAAAGTATTTAGTCAGCCACCAATTGTGCAAGTTCTCCCACTTAAGAAGATGAGAGAGGCCTGTAATTTTCATCATATGTATACATCTACTATGAGAGACAAAATGTTGAAACAAATCTAGACAATCACATTGTCTGATTTGGAAATAATTTATTTGCATATTATGGTGGAAAATAAGTATTTGGTCACCTACAAAGAAGCAAGATTTCTGGCTCTCACAGACCTGTATCTTCTTCTTTAAGAGGCTCCTCTGTCCTCCACTCATTACCTGTATTAATGGCACCTGTTTGAACTTGTTATCAGTATAAAAGACACCTGTCCACAACCTCAAACAGTCACACTCCAAACTCCACTATGGTGAAGACCAAAGAACTGTTGAAGGACACCAGAAACAAAATTGCAGACCTGCACCAGGCTGGGAAGACTGAATCTGAATTAGGCAAGCAGCTTGGTGTGAAGAAATCAACTGTGGGAGCAATAATTAGAAAATTGAAGACATACAAGACCACTGATAATCTCCCTCGATCTGGGGATCCATGCAAGATCTCATCCCGTGGGGTCAAAATGATCACAAGAACCGTGAGCAAACATCCCAGAACCACACGGGGGAACCTAATGAATGACCTGCAGAGAGCTGGGACCAACGTAACAAAGGCTACCATCAGTAACACACTACGCCGCCAGGGACTCAGATCCTGCAGTGCCAGACGTGTCCCCCTGCTTAAGCCAGTACATGTCCGGGCCCGTCTGAAGTATGCTAGAGAGAATTTGATCCAGAAGTGGATTGGGAGAATGTCATATGGTCAGATGAAACCAAAGTAGAACTATTTGGTAGAAACACATCTCGTCGTGTTTGGAGGAGAGAGAATGCTGAGTTGCAACCAAAGAACACCATACCTACTGTGAAGCATGGGGGTGGCAACATCATGCTTTGGGGCTGTTTCTCTGCAAAGGGAACAGGATGACTGATTCGTGTACATGAAAGAATGAATGGGGCCATGTATCGTGATATTTTGAGTGCAAACCTCCTTCCATCAGCAAGGGCATTGAAGATGAAACGTGGCTGGGTCTTTCAGCATGATAATGATCCCAAACACACCACCAGTGCAACGAAGGAGTGGCTTCGTAAGAAGCATTTCAAGGTCCTGGAGTGGCTTAGCCAGTCTCCAGATCTCAACCCCATAGAAAACCTTTGGAGGGAGTTGAAAGTCCGTGTTTCCCAGTGACAGCCCCAAAACATCACTGCTCTAGAGGAGATCTGCATGCAGGAATGGGCCAACATACCAGCAACAGTGTGTTACAACCTTGTGAAGACTTACAGAAAATGTTTGACCTCTGTCATTGCCAACAAAGGATATATAACAAAGTATTGAGATGAACTTTTGATATTGACCAAATACTTATTTTCCACCATAATTTGCAAATAAATTCTTTCCAAATCAGACAATGTGATTGTCTGGATTTGTTTCCACATGTCTCTCATAGTTGAGGTATACCTATGATGAAAATTACAGGACTCTCTCATCTTCTTAAGTGGGAGAACTTGTACAATTGGTGGCTGACTAAATACTTTTTTGCCCCACTGTATATATATATATATATATATATATATATATATATATATATATATTTATATATATACACACACATACAGTGGGGCAAAAAGTATGGGCCAACATACCAGCAACAGTGTGTGACAACCTTGTGAAGACTTACAGAAAACATTTGACCTCTGTCATTGCCAACAAAGGATATATAACATAGTATTGAGATGAACTTTTGATATTGACCAAATACTTATTTTCCACCATAATATTGCATTAAATTCTTTCCAAATCAGACAATGTGATTGTCTGGATTTGTTTCCACATTTTGTCTCTCATAATTGAGGTATACCTATGATGAAAATTACAGGCCTCTCTCATGTTCTTAAGTGGGAGAACTTGCACAATTGGTGGCTGACTAAATACTTTTTTGCCCCACTGTACACTTCACAGTCAAACACCTTGAAATATCCAATAATATATATATATATATATATATATATATATATATATATATGTATGTATATATGTATTTATATATAGGTTGTTCACCAAAAATGGGCCGGCATCTAAACTTACATTCTTGCTTTTCAAATAAAGATACCAAGAGATATGAAGAAAATGTGATAATAGGAGTAAATTAGAAAGTAGCTTAAAATTGCAAGCTCTATCTGAATCACGACAGAAAAAATTTAGGTTCAGTGTCCCTTTAAGTCAAAATTAAACTTTCATGATTCAGATAGAGCATGCAATTTAAAAAAAACTTAATTATTTATTGCCTCTATCAAAATATGTAGTCTTTTTATATTTACACTTTTTGAGTCACCAGCTCCTACTGAGCATGTGCAAGAATTCACAGACTATACGTATATGCATTTGTAATTGTCTGATAGCTGTCACATGATGTAGTGGGAGTGGAAATAGACATAACTTTAAAATTTGTCAGAAAAAAATCTACTACTCATTAGAAGTTCAGACTAAGGGGTAGATTTATTAAACAGTTTCCGGCTCGCTCCTTAACTCCTTTTAGGTGGCGGACTGCAACCATCCTGATCCGATACGATTGGGATGATTGACACCCCCTGCTAACGGCCGATTGGCCGCAAATGTTCAGGGGACTGCATTGCACAAACATTTTTTGCTACAGTGAATCATGTCCGCCTTCCATTTGATAAATCGGCCCCTAAGTGAAATTGCATTATCTTGTTATCATGCATGTGTTGATTATGCAAAGCTACTGTATTTACTGGTCCTTTAATACTTACCAGTACAAAATATATAGCGTAATTGTTGTTTTGTCGTAAAATGGGTATTTAATGGACGTGCATGAATTTGTCTCTCAAATCTCAGTGTAATTATCTAAACATTTCCGCCCTACAAATCTCACAAGGTTGTGACAAAATACGCGAACTACTATATATCCTAATACAGAAAACACATGCATACAAAAATATAGGCGATTGTAGGATGCTGTACGCAGAAAGTTGCGCAATGTGATTCGGCTTTGATGCAGGTTTTCATTTTTAAAGTGCTTCGCCTGCTCACTACTAACTTCGCTCTCCCCAGCAAAGTTTCCTTTTCCAGCGAGTTCCATTACTTTCTGCAGGAGACATCTCACCACTTGCAGGGGCTGCCTCTTTTTAAGATAATTCCACAAAAGCAGCCCCTGCGAGGGTTGGTGTGAAAAACAACGCGTGAAACCAGCTAAGTTTAGATAATCGGGCCCTCAGTTACTCAGACATCTTAATTTAGTTTGCTTTCACTTTCAATTATTTATCTCATTGCAACAGTTCATAAAAGTGTTATTATTACAATGGTATTTGACCACAATAAAATAATAATTTAATAACCTCATATAAAATTCAACCAGTTCAATTACAAATTTATAACAGTGACACCGCTCACTGCAAATGTTTTGCCAGTGAAAATACAGCTAATTTAGAAGCGGACATTAAAGCTAAGCACTTGTTAAATTATCTGTCATACTGACGTCCAGCAAGTTTAGCCAAACGTTTGTGAGGAGTGCCACACCTTCTTTGTTAACAGGCAATAGCAGAAGGGAATCTGTCCAAGGTACTGCAGAAATAAGCATCATCTGTAAAAATACCCAACCATAGGAAAAGTTAATTTAGCTTGACTGAGATATCTATTTTTTATTCAAATAACTGAAGAAGTCTACAGTATGTACACATAGATATTTCTTTGCCCTGCCCACTCAAAGTATTAAAGGAATAGACTAATCAAAATTAAACTTTCATGATTCAGTTAGAGCAGGCAATTTTAAGCAACTTTCTAATTTTATCTTATTATCAATTTTTCTTCATTCTCTTGGTCTCTTTATTTGAAAGAGCAAGAATGTAAGCATGGGAGCCGACCCATTTTTGGTACAGCACCTGGGTAGAACTTTCTGATTGGTGTCTAAATGTAGCCACCAATCAGCAAGCACAACCCAGATGCTGAACCAAAAATCGGCCTGCTCCTAAGCTTACATTCAAATACAGATACCAAGAGAATGAAGAAAAATTGATAATAGGAGTAAATTAGAAAGTTGCTTAAAATTGCCTGCTCTAGATCAATCATGAAAGTTTAAATTTGACTAGTCTATTCCTTTAAGAAAAGCTGAAATATTCAAGCTATAACACGGATGAGTAGAATTAAAATATGTTCAGCACCAAGTTTAACTAAAACGTTCTATTAGTGAACTGAAAACAATGATACATGTTTATTGACTTGGAACTATGTCATTTATACAGTGAAATCCATCATATCAAATTGATACCGCACTGAAGAAGAAAAAATCATGTTGTACGGCAGAAATATTAATTGATTTTCTTTTTTGCCCAAACCTTCACAGTTAATTTAAAATTTGAAATGCACCAGCAATAGAAAGTAATCTAAAGTATTTAAATGCCTAATGCTGTTATACACGCACTATGTTTTATTATATTACACTCAGACATAGAAGCATTAGAAAAAGCTGATTTACAATACTCACTACATGTATAAAACTCAAACAACCTTCTATTTCCTTGAGTTTTTGGCAGGTTTATGTTTTTATTCCTGAACTGAAATACAAAAATAAAAAAAAATGTCTTTGTGTATATTTTCTCCTACCTGTCTATGAATAATACAAAAACATTTCGCTTTTAAATGCAATGAAAAATGTCCTTAATGGACCCCATAGTGAGACACTAAAGTGACTTTTCTTATTTGACTCAATAAAGCCTTGTACTGCATTTATTAATGTTGTTGGCATCAACAGAATACTGGCAAGAAATTAAGCAACCAGAAGACAGGAACAGACTCTGTTTTGTAGAACTGAAGTAAGATTAAGGACTTTAGCCAGTGCCTCCTGTCAATGTGAATGTGACCAATTATTTTGCAGATGATGTCAGTATATGGCACCAATAGCATTTCCTTCCCCTTTTTACTTAATAACCACAACCAGACTTTGCATTATTTAAAAAAAATAATAGAAATTTTGAGCAGCAAGTGGCATAATGATAGTTAAGAGGAATCAGTAAATGGAATGAGATGTTTAAGGTTGCATTTGTGCAATTTGGGGAATGCCTGTTATTTATAATGGGCTAAATGACAAGTGGAGCATTCATTTATCACGCGCAAATTCACCCCTTTTACAGGCACGTGATAAATAACCAGCTATTACAAGTGGCTCATGGTAGCAATTAGTGCTCTGAAAAATAACCAGATCTCTGGTTAATTTTCTAATTGTGCCCCAATTGCCCCCAAGGGGCCGATTTACCAACAGTCGGACGGAAATGATCCGCACAGCGGGATCATGTCCGCCCGACATCACTGAATGCCGACAGCATATGTTGTCTGCATTTAACATTGCACAAGCAGTTCTAGTGAACTGCTTGTGCAATACCGCCCCCTGCAGATTTGCGGCCAATCGGTCGCTAGCAGGGGTGTCAATCAACATGATCTTATGAGATCGAGTTGATTGCTGTCTGTCGCCTCAGAGGCGGCTGACTAATTAAGGAGCAGCGGTCTTAACTCCTGTTTCCGGCAAGCCTGAAGGCTCTCGTGGAAATAGGGGTATTCAGGGCAATTCAGCTCCTTGATAATTCGGCCCCCAAGTGTAATGTAGTTTTTTATTTTAAAAAATGTAGCATTTTTTTTAAAATAAAATAAAACTGCACAAAGCAGTTTTTAGGGGTTAAAGTTGGCAGGTGTAGGGTGTTAGAAAAAAGTGCCTTCACATAGTGGTCTATGGGGAATTGTGTGATCTATATAAATATATATCTTTATGCTTATATACATATATATTTATGTGTTAATATGTGTATATACACATATAAACACATAAATATATATGTATATATTCATATTCATATACATATATATTTCAATTTGCTGCCCATCGCTGTACGACTTTCCCCCTTTGCTGTGCTAGGTTCTCATGCCGTGTCTCACGGCATAAGAACGAGGCTTCCATTGAAGTGCGTTCTATTGAGCATAAAGCTTCCATGCAATGCGAACGCGATTGCTGGTTGCTTCAAATACCATACATAGTAGCATAGTAATATAGTAGATTAGGTTGAAAAAAGACAGTGTCATGCTGCTGCGCTGTTGCGCTGCTCCTGCCGCCGCAGCCTCTGTCTGTTGACATGGCCATTGCCATGGACGCTGCGGTGGCTTCAGGCACTGCCGATGACATCATCATCCGCACGCCCCTCTTCTGATGGCGGTTCCGGATCTCTCCTGTGGTGTGAATTCTGCCCTATGTAAGTACCTCAGTTGCTCTCACCTGTGCCCAAGTATAGGTGTTACTGTGTTTTCTCCTAGGTGCTGTGTTACTTACTATTACTGAACTGCCTTATCGTTACTGAACTCTGCTTGTCTGACCACTCTGCTTGCTTAACCCCTAAAGTGCTGGATTGATATATCGTTACGGAACCCTGCTTGTCTGACCACTCTGCTTGCCTAACCCCTAAAGTGCTGGAATGCTATAACGTTACTGAACTCTGCTTGTCTGACCTCTCTGCTTAACCCCTAAAGTACTGTATTGCCTTACCATTGCTGAACTCTATACTGCTGGATTTCCTATTGTTGCTGACACCTGCCTGTTCCTGGTCATTCTATTGGTTTACCCCTGAACTTTTATACTGCTGGATTTCCTTTGTTGCTGACACCTGCCTGTTCCTGGTCATTCTATTGGTTTACCCTTGAACTGCTATTCTGAATTGCATTCCTGTTACCGGACTCTGTCTGTCTTGACCATTCTCTACCTTTATCCTATTTCCGTGAAGGATTACCCTGCCTACTGTGAGTACTGCTTTCCTCATTTCACAAGCTCATTCTGCTCTGGGATATTTCCTATCATTCCACTTGACGCCGGGATAAGAAGACTACTGGCCAAGTTTAGTCTGATAGAGGAATATCCCATGAGCATTACAGACAGAAGTCCATTGAGTTCAACCTATACAAATCTTAATATACTTACAAAAAGAGCTTCAGTTGAGCTTAAATTAATCACATTAAAAAAAAACTTGCGAAAGCGCTCCACTCGTAATCTGACCCAATAGATTTAGTGCAATAATGGTGCAAAAATAAATAAATAACAGATTAATGGATTCTTTAAAAATATGTATGTATAGCACCTTTCATTCTCACATTGTGTGTTCCTAGGTGCAACCAATCACAGGTGACTTCTATAAGATACAATTTACATATGCTCACCCCCTAGGTGGAGTTAAAGTGTCATTTATGTATTTCTTCCTTTTTTACATCTGGAAGAGGATGCTAAAAGGGATACTTTAAGATTGTATTATAAAAGGTTTGAGTGTAGTAAAACAATTTTGCAATATACTTTCATTATTTATTTTGTCCCCTTTTACTCTAATTTAAAATGGTTATTTTTCTCAATTCAATTGTGTTTCTATAAAGTAATGGGCGCCACCATGTTGAAACTTAGGTTTCCCTTAACTTTTCTGTTGAGGTTAATTAGGGACCTTCACTTATCAGCACACACATCAAATTACATTATGAAGGATACCGGCAGCACAAAATGTTTACTGGAAGCATAGAATTTAAAGGGATACGAAACCCCAAAAATTGATTCAGACAGAGCATACAGTTTATAAAAATAAATCCATTTTACTTCTATTATCAAATTTGCATGATATTCTGAGTTGAAGAGCTACCTAGGTAGGTGCATGATATTCTGAGTTGAAGAGCTACCTAGGTAGGTGCATGATATTCTGAGTTGAAGAGCTACCTAGGTAGGTGCATGATATTCTGAGTTGAAGAGCTACTTAGGTAGGTGCATGATATTCTGAGTTGAAGAGCTACTTAGGTAGGTGCATGATATTCTGAGTTGAAGAGCTACTTAGGTAGGTGCATGATATTCTGAGTTGAAGAGCTACCTAGGTAGGTGCATGATATTCTGAGTTGAAGAGCTACCTAGGTAGGTGCATGATATTCTGAGTTGAAGAGCTACCTAGGTAGGTGCATGATATTCTGAGTTGAAGAGCTACCTAAGTAGGTGCATGATATTCTGAGTTGAAGAGCTACCTAGATAGGTGCATGATATTCTGAGTTGAAGAGCTACCTAGGTAGGTGCATGATATTCTGAGTTGAAGAGCTACCTAGGTAGGTGCATGATATTCTGAGTTGAAGAGCTACCTAGGTATGTACATGATATTCTGAGGTTAGGTAGGTGCATAATATTCTGAGTTGAAGAGCTACTTAGGTAGGTGCATGATATTCTGAGTTGAAGAGCTACTTAGGTAGGTGCATGATATTCTGAGTTGAAGAGCTACCTAGGTAGGTGCATGATATTCTGAGTTGAAGAGCTACCTAGGTAGGTGCATGATATTCTGAGTTGAAGAGCTACCTAGGTAGGTGCATGATATTCTGAGTTGAAGAGCTACCTAGGTAGGTGCATGATATTCTGAGTTGAAGAGCTACCTAGGTAGGTGCATGATATTCTGAGTTGAAGAGCTACCTAGATAGGTGCATGATATTCTGAGTTGAAGAGCTACCTAGGTAGGTGCATGATATTCTGAGTTGAAGAGCTACCTAGGTAGGTGCATGATATTCTGAGTTGAAGAGCTACCTAGGTATGTACATGATATTCTGAGGTTAGGTAGGTGCATAATATTCTGAGTTGAAGAGCTACTTAGGTAGGTGCATGATATTCTGAGTTGAAGAGCTACTTAGGTAGGTGCATGATATTCTGAGTTGAAGAGCTACCTAGGTAGGTGCATGATATTCTGAGTTGAAGAGCTACCTAGGTAGGTGCATGATATTCTGAGTTGAAGAGCTACCTAGGTAGGTGCATGATATTCTGAGTTGAAGAGCTACCTAGGTAGATGCATGATATTCTGAGTTGAAGAGCTACCTAGGTAGATGCATGATATTCTGAGTTGAAGAGCTACCTAGGTAGGTGCATGATATTCTGAGTTGAAGAGCTACCTAGGTAGGTGCATGATATTCTGAGTTGAAGAGCTACCTAGGTAGGTGCATGATATTCTGAGTTGAAGAGCTACCTAGGTAGGTGCATGATATTCTGAGTTGAAGAGCTACCTAGGTAGGTGCATGATATTCTGAGTTGAAGAGCTACTTAGGTAGGTGCATGATATTCTGAGTTGAAGAGCTACTTAGGTAGGTGCATGATATTCTGAGTTGAAGAGCTACCTAGGTAGGTGCATGATATTCTGAGTTGAAGAGCTACCTAGGTAGGTGCATGATATTCTGAGTTGAAGAGCTACTTAGGTAGGTGCATGATATTCTGAGTTGAAGAGCTACTTAGGTAGGTGCATGATATTCTGAGTTGAAGAGCTACTTAGGTAGGTGCATGATATTCTGAGATGAAGAGCTACTTAGGTAGGTGCATGATATTCTGAGTTGAAGAGCTACTTCGGTAGGTGCATGATATTCTGAGTTGAAGAGCTACTTAGGTAGGTGCATGATATTCTGAGTTGAAGAGCTACCTAGGTAGGTGCATGATATTCTGAGTTGAAGAGCTACTTAGGTAGGTGCATGATATTCTGAGTTGAAGAGCTACCTAGGTAGGTGCATGATATTCTGAGTTGAAGAGCTACCTAGGTAGGTGCATGATATTCTGAGTTGAAGAGCTACCTAGGTAGATGCATGATATTCTGAGTTGAAGAGCTACCTAGGTAGGTGCATGATATTCTGAGTTGAAGAGCTACCTAGGTAGGTGCATGATATTCTGAGTTGAAGAGCTACCTAGGTAGGTGCATGATATTCTGAGTTGAAGAGCTACCTAGGTAGGTGCATGATATTCTGAGTTGAAGAGCTACCTAGGTAGGTGCATGATATTCTGAGTTGAAGAGCTACCTAGGTAGATGCATGATATTCTGAGTTGAAGAGCTACCTAGGTAGATGCATGATATTCTGAGTTGAAGAGCTACCTAGGTAGGTGCATGATATTCTGAGTTGAAGAGCTACCTAGGTAGGTGCATGATATTCTGAGTTGAAGAGCTACCTAGGTAGGTGCATAATATTCTGAGTTGAAGAGCTACTTAGGTAGGTGCATGATATTCTGAGTTGAAGAGCTACTTAGTTAGGTGCATGATATTCTGAGTTGAAGAGCTACCTAGGTAGGTGCATGATATTCTGAGTTGAAGAGCTACTTAGTTAGGTGCATGATATTCTGAGTTGAAGAGCTACCTAGGTAGGTGCATGATATTCTGAGTTGAAGAGCTACCTAGATAGGTGCATGATATTCTGAGTTGAAGAGCTACTTAGGTAGGTGCATGATATTCTGAGTTGAAGAGCTACTTAGTTAGGTGCATGATATTCTGAGTTGAAGAGCTACCTAGGTAGGTGCATGATATTCTGAGTTGAAGAGCTACTTAGTTAGGTGCATGATATTCTGAGTTGAAGAGCTACCTAGGTAGGTGCATGATATTCTGAGTTGAAGAGCTACTTAGTTAGGTGCATGATATTCTGAGTTGAAGAGCTACCTAGGTAGGTGCATGATATTCTGAGTTGAAGAGCTACTTAGGTAGGTGCATGATATTCTGAGTTGAAGAGCTACCTAGGTAGGCATCTGGAACACTACATGGCAGATAACAGTGCTGCCATCTAGTGCTCTTGCAAATGGATACAATTCTTGCTAAACTGCTGCAATATAGTCCTCCAGAAAAGGGCAGACTTTTGAGCTTATGTCTTTGCTTTTCAACAAAAGATACCAAGAATACAAAGAAAAGTTAATAATATATTAAAAGGCTGTTTAAAATTGCATGCTCTATGTAAATCATGATACATTTTGGTTATCATATCCCTTTAAGTTTATATTTTTTTATTTTTCATTGACCTGTTTCTCAGATTGTTTAAATATTCACATTACACATATTACAAACCAACATTTTGAATACATCTATTCCATATACTATAATTAGTTGTGTTAATAAATCAATGCAGTTAGTTATAAAGCAAAGTTAAATGTCACCTTTTTCACAACATTCGAAAAATGAAACTAATTTTAACATTTTCTTTCGTTCGTTTTGAATGTTTGTACAACATTCTAACATTCGTTTTATGTATTCGAATTATGCAATAATCAAATTTATATAGATGTTATAGTATTTCTAATGCTTTCTTTAAATGTAATATTCGAATTATGCAACAGTCGAAATAGAAACATTCAAATTGATATATTTGTATCTATTAAGTATCAATTGACTAAATTCCCTACCACAGAAACTATTGAACTTCTGAATAGTATTTGTTAAATCTAATGTTACATTCGAAATTTCGAATGTGGACATTCGATTTTATTATGAACATTCGAAAGTGATACTCAAAAACTGTAAATAGCTTTTGATTATAGAATTTTTGAGAATATTCATTCTTGCCAACATTCAATTATGTAAATCAAATTTCTACAATAACTTTCATTCTAACACTCAAATTCGAATATAAACACATTCGCCCATCCATAACCCAAAGGCTAGAATGAGATGAATTTTAAACTCTAGCACACAAAATATATTCCAGGACGTGACTCCCAGAGACAACTGAAGCAAAGGTGTATGAGGGTGAGTAGACAAGTAATAACTTGTGTGCAGAGGATCTGGGGATGATTCCAACAGGCTGTTCAGGAAGGACAGGCAGGCTGAAGCAGTCATTGGAAGTTTAGGGGTCGCTCCAATATGTAGGCCAGGCAAGTAATGAATTAACAGGTTTAGGCAGACTTCAAGTACTGACAGGAAGTTAAGGGGTTACTTCAAAAGGCTGTTCAGACAGGCAGAAGTTAATCAGGCTTAGACAGAGTTAAGAGCTGACAAGCAGTATGGTTTGCTCAAATAGATATGTTGGTCAGGCAGAGGTTAAACTGGTTTTGAAGGGTTAAGTGGAAACAGGCAGTTATGGTTGCTCCAATAGGCAGGTCAGTCAGACAGAGGTTAAAGGGACAGGAAACCCCAAAATGTTCTATCATGATTTGGATAGAACATATAATTTTAAACAACTATCTAATTTACTTCTAATATAAAATATGCTTCATTCTCTTGTTATCCTTTGCTGAAGGAACAGCATTGCACCACTGGCAACTAGCTGAACACATCTAGTTAGCCAATCACAAGAGACAAATGTGTACAGGCACCAATCAGCAACCAGCTCCTACTAGTTATTAACTAGATTAGTAGGTAAAACCTACTAAAAATGATACATACAGTATGTTCAGCACTCTGGTTTCTTCAATACTACCAAAATAAATCATTTAAAATGTTATTATATGTTTGTGTCAGAGGGGAAAATGTTTATTGCAACTAGAAAACCAACTTTATTAGTACTGGATAAAAATGGGAAAAACATAAAAACAAACTCACTGATAGGGGTATTGAAATGACAGTATTGGAACGCTTACAGGCCCATTTATCAAGCTCCGTACGGAGCTTGAAGGGCCGTGTTTCTGGCGAGTCTTCAGACTCGCCAGAAACACAACTTATTAAGCAGCGGTCTAAAGACCGCTGCGTCATAACCCAGTCCGCCAGCTCAGAGCAGGCGGACAGGAAACGCCGGAAATCAACCCGATCGAATACGATCAGGTTGATTGACACCTCCCTGCTGGCGGCCGATTGGCTGCAAATCAGCAGGGGGCGGCGTTGCACCAGCAGCTCTTGTGAGCTGCTGGTGCAATGTTAAATGCGGAGAGCGTATTGCTCTCCGCATTTAGCGAGGTGTTGCGGACCTGATCGGCAGTGTCGGATCAGGTCCGCAACACCTTTGATAAATTGGGGCCTTAGACTTAAGTGAGTATCTTTTCAATACCTCCATACATCAGAGTTTGTTTTTATGTTTTCCTATTTTTAATCCAGTACTAATAAAGTTGGCTTTTAAGTTACACCAAACATTTTCACGTCTGACACAAACAAATTCTTTATTTTGGTAGTATTGAGTGCTGATTATATGTATCCTTTTTTAGTAGGCTTTACTTACTAATCTAGTTAATCATTTTAATTTGATATATAGCACCTAAAATCCAAGATAGGCACACATTCTTTTTGCCAATTAAGAGGATATTTAAGGTTCTGGTAATATACACCTAGTGCCATTGGTATTTTTCTTTAATCCATAGCTCCCACTAGTATAGGATATTTGGGTATTCTTTTTCAATAAGGGATACCAAGAGAACAAAGCACATTTGAAAATAGAAGTGGATTTAAAAGCGTCTGAAAATTGCATGCTCTATCTGAATCATGCAAGTTTAATTTTGAAAAAACACGTTTTGCACGCTCACTAGGGAGCGCTCAATATCAGAATATATGGTAGATGTATATGTTAGATGAAATATATATTGGGATATTTGTACATAAAAATATAAAACAAGATTATTGAACAATATATAGTAAGAGATGGATAATGGACTCTCAAAAAGAAAATAAATATCTGTTGATAAGTGACCCAATGAATGAGCCAAACAACTCCTCAGAGTTCAATAACAAACTGCAATATTGAACAGTCTCTTGTGAACTGGATATAGACGAAATGCTTCCAAAGTCTGAGATCCACACAGGCTGCACTCTCCCTTCTCCTTCGTAAAGCAGCAATTCTAAACAGATTTAAAAAAAACAGAGAGGCGCCGAAATGTGTGTATCAGTAGGTATATACTGGCAAGATGTATAGTATAAGCACAGGGTACTCACATTTGCGTGGAGTACACCAATGTAGACACAGGCCGGTTATCTCAGCTAACCGGCTAACTGATACCTGGTGCTGGAACTGGAAACCAGAACATGGATAGAGACAGTCCGTCTCATATGGTAGTGATAAAAACATTCTAATGAACTTTGAAAACATAGCATTAAAAACATGTAATATTGCAACGCGTTTCTCTGCACTCTTGCCGTTTCATCAGTCATATTAAAGATTTAAAAACTTCTGGCTTCTACCATCATCACGGTGGGTGTGACTTGCACCTGTTCAAGCATACAGGTAAAATCAAACAATTCTTTTAAAGTCCCAATTCAATATGACCAGGATATATATATATATATATATATATATATATATTATTATTTTTTTAAAAAGTGAAAGCTTAACAACATTTGTTGTTACCTTTGCTGTCCATGACTCCAGTATAAGGGGCATGTACACTGACGTATCTCTATAGTGCCTATACTATTCAAACGTCTGTGTAGATAGGCATGTCTACTAATATGTGACCGTGAATATAATTCAATGAAATCTAAAATAATTAAGTACAATAATAACTAATAATCATATGCAATAAATAGTTACACCTTATATGTGAGAATATAGATCCCAAACAAACAATCTATATAATTTATATATATGTTACAATAACTATAAATAATGAAAAAGAAGAAAAAAGGGGAAAGATAAAAATAGGGGCATATTAAAACCATAAATATTATATACTAATATCCATAACTGAGTATTCACTTACTCCTAATGCGGATATTCCGCTACTGTCAGTGATAAACTTAGAAATAAAAATATATATATAAGTAATAGTGACAACTAAGTGAGAAATAGTTGATGTTTATGGTACCAAAACTATCAATCTGTGGATGAATACTAAGTGTATAGAGGAGAAATAAAAAGAAATTCAAAGAATCTATATCTAAAAAAGTATATGTCTGAGACAGATAAACCAATTCTGTCTACATATTCGTGATGCGTCTCTGTGGAAAATTGGTGTCAGTCTGTAATAAATGTCCTTTAAGTGCAAGTGATGTCAACAAAATTAGGTACTATAATCCAATATGGGGATACACGGGACAAATTATAACTGCCATACATATACTGGTCATATATGAACCAATAGAAAAAGCTAATAAAATTCCGATGTATAAAAAGCGATCCAAATTAATATTTATCTGTTATAAACAACAAATTGGTATTAATATAGTATGGGAAATATCCATAACATATTATGCTATCATTTGAGTATACCATATACCAAAGATTCCCCACCATGAATTTAGTTTAAACCAAACCACAAATATATATATAAAAAATCCTATATACAAATAAAGAAACCCCTAAATAATATATGTATATATATAAAGAACCTCCTATAAAGTATCAGAAAGCAGCAGAATCAATAACCTCATTGAGGCCAAGGGGAAATAAAGATCCAAATTTATAGATCCAGAAAGTCTCCCTCTGCCTACGTTTTGTGAATCTATTATATTTATTTGAAATAGGAATACTTTCTAGTGGAGTAATTTGAAAACTACAAGTCTCTCCATTGTGTTCATAAACACAGTGTCTAGATACATTCACCTAGATTACGAGTCCTGCGTTAGCCTTAAAAAGCAGCGTTGAGAGGTCCCAACGCTGCCTTTTATCGCCTGCTGGTAATACGAGTCTGGAAGGTACAGGTGTACTGCTCACTATTTTTCCGCGACTCGAGCATACCGCAAATCCCCTTACGTCAATTGCGTATCCTATATTTTTAATGGGATCCAATCAGCCAATAGGATTGAGCTTGCATTCTATTGGCTGATTGGAACAGCCAATAGAATGCAAGCTTAATCCTATTGGTTGATTGGATCAGCCAATAGGATTTTTTCTACCTTAATTCCGATTGGCTGATAGAGTTCAGCCAATCAGAATTGAAGGGACGCCATCTTGGATGACGTCACTTAAAGGTACCGTCATTTAGTGTTAGTCATCGGATGGAAGAGGATGCTCCGCGTCGGATGGCTTGAAGATGGACCTGCTCCGCTCCGGATGGATGAAGATAGAAGATGCCGCCTGGATGAAGACTTCTGCCCATCTGGAGGACCTCTTCTGCCGGGATAGGATGAAGACTTCGGACCGTCTGGAGGACCAGTTCTGCCCAGTTGGGTGAAGACGTCTCAAGGTAGGGTGATCTTCAAGGGAGTAGTGTTAAGTTTTATTAAGGGGGGATTGGGTGGGTTTTAGAGTAGGGTTGGGTGTGTGGGTGGTGGGTTGTAATGTTGGGGGGGTATTGTCTTTTTTTTTACAGGTAATAGAGCTGATTACTTTGGGGCAATGCCCTGCAAAAGGCCCTTTTAAGGGCTATTTGTAATTTAGTATAGGGTAGGGATTTTTATTATTTTGGGGGGCTTTTTTATTTTATTAGGGGGATTAGATTAGGTGTAATTAGTTTATAAATGTTTTTAATTATTTTATTATTTTCTGTAATTTAGTGTTTTTTTCGTACTTTAGTTTATTTAATTTAATTGTAATTAATTGTAGTTAGTTTAGTTAATTTATTTAATTATACTGTAGTGTTAGGTGTAATTGTAACTTAGGTTCGGGTTTATTTTACAGGTAAATTTGTAATTATTTTAACTAGGAAGTTATTAAATAGTTAATAACTATTTAATAACTATTGTACCTAGTTAAAATAAATACAAACTTGCCTGTAAAATAAAAATAAATCCTAAGATGGCTACAATGTAACTATTAGTTATAGTGTAGCTATTTTAGGGTTTATTTTATAGGTAAGTATTTAGTTTTAAATGGGAATAATTTAGTTAATTGTAGTAATTTTATTTCTATTTATTTAAATTATATTTAAGTTAGGGGGGTGCTAGGGTTAGACTTAGATTTAGGGGTTAATAACTTTATTATAGTGGTGGCGAAGTTGGCGGCGGCAGATTAGTAAGAATCAGAAAAGAAGGGAGTATATAAATGTGGCAAAAACTATGTTTTATGTGTAAATATGTGACACATGGCTATAAGAGTATTAAATCTAATGTCACAGGAGAAAGTTTTCCCATTAGAAAATCGTTGACTTGTAGCTCTTCATTTGTAATATATATCTTGACATGAAAATGTGGGCAACAATATTTAGGTCGTACGACCCATAATGTACGCACCAGGTGGAGTGAACACTTATGGAATATTAAAAATAAGTCACTTAAACACAATGTATCTAGACGCTGTGTTTATGAACACAATGCAGAGACTTGTAGTTTTCAAATTACTCCACTAGAAAGTATTCCTATTTCAAATAAATATAATAGATTCACAAAACTTAGGCAGAGGGAGATTTTCTGGATCTATAAATTTGGATCCTTATTTCCCCTTGACCTCAATGAGGTTATTGATTCTGCTGCTTTCTGATACTTTATAGGAGGTTCTTTTTATATACATATATTATTTAGGGTTTTCTTTATTTGTATATAGGATTTTTTTATATATATTTGTGGTTTGGTTTAAACCTAATTCATGGTGGGGAATCTTTGGTTTATGGTATACTCAAACGATAGCATAATATGTTATGAATATTTTCTATACTATATTAATACCAATTTGCGGTTCAGATAACAGATAAATATTAATTTGCATCGCTTTTTATACATAGGAATTTTTTGAGCTTTCCATTGGTTTATATATGACCAGTATATGTATGGCAGTTATAATTTGTCCGGTTTATTCCCATATTGGATATAAGTTTGTTTTTTATTACTTTTTTATAGTACCTAATTTTGTTGACATCACTTGAACTTAAAGGACATTTATTACGGACCAACACCTATTTTCCACAGAGACGTATCACGAATATGTAGACAGAATTGGTTTATCTGTCTCTGACATGCACTTTTTTAGATATAGATTCTTTGAATGTCTTTTATTTATCCTCTATACACTTTCTATTCATCCACAGATTGATAGTTATGGTACCATAAACATCAACTATTTCTCAATTATTTGTCACTATTACTTATATATAATGTTTAATTTTTTAAACACACTAGCGGAATATCTGCATTTTATTATTTATATTTATTGTAACATATATGTAAATTATATAGATTGTTCGTTTGGGATCACATATAAGGTGTAACTATTTATTGCGTATGATTCCTAGTTATTATTGTACTTAATTATTTTAGATTTTATTGAATTATATTCACAGTCACATATTAGTAGACACGCCTCTCTACACTGACATTTGACGTTTGAATAGTATAGGCACTATAGACATACGTCAGTGTACATACCCCTTATACTGGCGTAACAGCAAGCAAAGGTAACAATGAATGTTTATATACATGACAGAATCCTACAATGGGGACTTTGGAATTATGCTTCAAAGCCATTGATAAGCTCTTACTTTTATATATATATATATACTGGTCATATTGAATTGGGACTTCAAAAGAATTGTTTGATTTTACCTGTATGCTTGAACAGGTGCAAGTCACACCCACCTTGATGATGGTAATGATTGGACAGCTGTTTACTCCCACAAAGGGGAGTTTCTCTTTATGGAAATGTTTGGCTATAAAGCCAGCAGTTTTTAAATGTTTAATATGCCTGATAAAACGGCAAGAGTGGCGAGAAACGCGTTGCAATAATACATGTTTTAATGCTCTGTTTTAAAGTTCATTGGTATGTTTTTATTTGTTGTTTTGGACAATAACGTTTAATTTTGACTTTCCTATTCATTTAAACTGGTTTTGCAGGTTTAAGTGCAGACAGGCAGTTATGGTTGCTCCAAAAGGCATGTCAGTCAGACAGAGGTTAAACAGGCTTAGGCAGGGTATGGACAGGCAGTGAGGACTTCAGGCAGGGTACCCAGAGATGGATTGTAAGGAGCACATTGTGAAACATCACAACAAACAGGTGAGTGTTGAATCTGTTAAAGATACTATTTTTGGCATAACCAAACTTTTAGCTGTCACATCTTCCAGTTTCACCCATCTTTTCTTCCTTTGGTACACAGTGAAAACCACTTCAGTGAGGACACCAGACCAGACCATCTAGGTCACAGTAATGCTTTTAATATGCCTCTTTTTATTATTTTCTCTGAAAGTGCAATTATCAGCAGGGTATAGCATTAAATACTTTATTTTGAATCAAGGTTGCGCTCTGCTCTTTATGTTTTAAATTAAAAAAGCCTAAACATTAATTCTGAGAAACAGGAATACATGTAAAGAAATATTAGATTGCATAGTAATTTCAAAGCTAAATTATAGTTATTGGTCTAACATTCAGAGTAATGATAATCTTTAATTTTCATTCCTAGCATACATTCCCATTTAACCAGCAATATCAGCAAATCAAATTAAAGTAAAAGCTTTCTTAATATAAAATTGCCTGTGCTATGTAAGTAATGGAATCATTTCAATATTGTATAAAATAATTTGTTTTATCCTTTTTATGGTGCTGAGCTTCCCATGATCATACTCAGGGAAAAACATCAACATTAAAGAGGCAGCTTTTAAATTGTATCTACAGCATACACCAACTATGGGCTTGTTTCTACTGAACTGTTAAAATAGAGCCGTAAGCTACCGAAGCGGCCAACAGCTAAAAGTAGTTTAGGCTCCATTTTTAGTACCAGTTTTCCATTTAATTATTTTGCGCATTGCGTGCAGTTGCTGTTTTCATGTAGGTATAAGTTAACATTCTGTCAACGCTTTAATCCGACGTTGTTGTTTTTTTAAAAATCGTCCCATAACAAGTTTGTTGCTACGGTATCCTGACCTTTCACTATAACATTTACGTTTAACGTCTACACTCCTTATCTGTGATCACCTATAAACAAAGATACATTCAATTCATTAAATGAAAAATGTTTTATTTAATGAATGATATATTTTTTTATTTTTTTTTATAAATTATTCAATGTATTGATATATGTTATATTTATTGCTGCCCTAGACATAGACCTAGTTGGAATTATGAAGATATGTGCTTGATTATATTTTTTTATGTAAGTACATACTGATATTTTACATAAGAACATAACTGCAACTAGTCCTATACATGGGCTTTAATGCTCGTGGGATATTCCTCTATCAGACCAAACTTGGCCAGTAGTCTTCTTATCCCGACGTCAAGTGGAATGATAGGCAATATCTCAGAGCAGAGAAAGTTTTGTAAAATTAGGTAAGCAGTACTTACAGTAGGGAGGGTATTCCTTAGCGGCAACAGGAAGGAAATCCAGTAGAAAGGCACTTCAGGGGTAAACCAATAGAAGGACCAGGCAGCAGGCAGCAACAAAAGGAAATCCTCTATTATTATTATTATTATACTTTATTTATGAAGCGCCAAAATATTCTGCAGCGCTGTCCATGGATACAATTCATTTAAATAAAAAATTGATATAAAACTTGTGGGAGACAAGACAAAATTTACAAACACATACAGGAGGAATTGAGGGCCCTATTCCCGTGGTAGGGTTGGAGGTTGAGAAACAGGAGGTGAGGACTGCAAGATTGAGAAAGATATTAAAGGGACACTGTACCCAAATTTTTTCTTTTGTGATTCAGATAGAGCATGACATTTTAAGCAACTTTCTAATTTACTCCTATTATCAAATTTTCTTCATTCTCTTGGTATCTTTATTTGAAATGCAAGAAAGTAAGTTTAGATGCCGGCCCATTTTTGGTGATCAACCTGGGTTGTTCTTGCTGATTGGTGGATAAACTCATCCTCCAATAAAAAAGTGCTGTCCAGAGTTCTGAATAAAAAAAAAAAAGCTTAGATGTCTTCTTTTTAAAATAAAGATAGCAAGAGAACGAAGTAAAATAATAGGAATCAATTAGAATAAATTAGAAAGTGACTTAAAATTGCATGCTCTATCTGAATCATGAAAGAAAAAAATTGGGTTCAGTGTCCCTTTAATGCAGAGTTAGATGAGGGAAATGTTAGGTAAGTAAAATTAATTCATTATTGAGTTGGGTGGTAGGCTTCTCTGAACAAAAAAGTCTTAAGGGAGCATTTAAAGGAAGAAAGATTAGGGCAAAGCCTGACAGCACAAGGGAGAGTGTTCCAGAGGGTAGGTGCTGCACAACATAAGTCCTGCAGTCTAGCATGAGAAGAGGTGATAGTCGCGGATGCAAGGAGCAGGTCATTGTTGGATCTTAGTGGGTATACTTGTTTATTAGAGTGGATAGGTAGAATGGAGGGGTGTTGGTGAGAGCTTTGTATGTAAGGGTGAGAATTTTGAATTTAATTCTGCTGTGAATGGGGAGCCAATGAAGGGACTCGCAGAGAGGTGCAGCAGATACAGAGCGACGGGAAAGGTGGATCAGCCTGGCAGAGGCATTTAGGTTTGATTGAAGGGGGGAGAGGCGGGAAAGAGGAAGGCCAGTAAGTAGGTTATTTCAGTAGTCACGTCAGGAAATAACAAGGGAGTGGATTATTTGCTTTGTGGTGTTAGCGTTAAGTAAAGGGCAAATCTTGGAAATATTGCATAGATGGTTGCGGCAGTATTTAGAAAGTGATTGAATATGGGGGATGAAGGATAGATTTGAGTCAAGTGTAACTCTGAGGCAGCGGACTTGGGGTGATGGGGAAATGGTGATGCTGACAACAGGGATAGAGAAGTCAGAGGTCGGCGTAGAACTTGGGGGGGATAAGAAGGAGCTCAGTCTTGGACAATTTAATCTTTAGGTGGTGAGAGGCCATCCAGGAATAAATACCAGATAAGCAGTTGCTGACATGAGAAAGGACAGACAGAGAGAGAGCAGGGTTGGAGAGGTAGATCTGGATTTCATCAGCATAGAGGTGATATTTGAAGCCATAACTGTTGATAAGTTTACCCAGTGAAGAAGTATAAATGACAGAGGCATTGGAGAGGGGGAGTTGCCAGCAAATGACACAGAAAAAGACCTGTGAGAAAGATAGGAGTAAATCCAGGAAAGAGCAGTGTCACAGAGGCCAAAAGAGCGAAGAGTCTGTAGGAGGAGGGGGTGGTCAACTGTGTTGAAGGCAGCTGGGAGGTCAAGTAAGATGAGTATAGAGTAGTGGCCAATATTTTTAGCAGAGAGAAGATCATTAGTAACCTTGGTAAGGGCAGTCTCAGTTGTGTTTTTGGGCGGAATACAGATTGCAGGGGGTCAAGGAAAGAGTTGGTGGACAGGAAGTGGGTTAGGTGATTGTAAAAATGTTTTTCAAGGAGTTTTGATGTTAGTTGAAGCAGTGATATGGGGCGGTAGCTTTCAGAAGAATTAGAGTAGAGGGAGGTTTTTCTTGAGTATGGGAGTGACTTTTGCGTGTTTGAAAGAAGATCGGAATGAGCCGGTAGAGAGAGATAGGTTGAAGATGTGAGTAAGAGCAGGAGTGAGGGTGGAAGACAGGGAGGGTATTAGATGGGAAGGGATACTGTCGAGTGGGCAGGTAGTGAGGTGTGAGAAAGATAGTGAGGAAGAAACTTCATTCTCTGGCTGGATGGAGGATGCAGAGGGTGGCAGAGGGAGTAAGTGGGCCTGTTGTTGGAATATTGAAGGTTGGTGTTGGTATGCTGCTTTGGATAGTACATGTTTTGTTTAAAAAGTAGTCTGCCAGGTCTTGAGCACTAAAGACAGACGGGGTGGAGCAGGTGGGTAAAGGAGAGAGTTAAAGGTAGAGAAGAACCGTTTAGGGTTTGAGAAAAGAGTAGATATGAGAGAAGTAGGTTTGCTTGGCTAAGTGAAGGGCAGAAGTGTATGAATGAATAATAAACGTATAGTGTATGAAATCAGGTTCAGAGTGACTTTTACTCCAGACACGCTCAGCAGTATGAGAGCATTTTTGCAAATAGCGTGTTTGCTGAGCGTGCCAGGGCTGTAACTGACGGTGTGATGTTTTACACAGTTGGAGAGGGGCAAGTGTGTCTAATACAGAAGAGAGAGTTTGTTATAGTGGACTGTAGCGAGATCAGGGCAGATTATAGTGGAAGTGTGAGGGAGGTCTTGAATGATTTTTGAAAATTGGAGCGGATCCACAGCATGTAAATTTCTACAGGTGCGGGGGCGGGATGGAGAAGTGGATTTAGCTGTTGCATTAATATTATAGGTGACCAGGTGATGGTCTGAAATGGAAAAAGAGCGACAGGTGAGGTCAGATATAGAATAGAGGTAGGAAAATACTAGGTCGATGGAGTGTCCATCACGGTGAGTAGGGAATAAGGTGGATTGTGAGAGACCGAAGGAGGATGTGAGGGAAAAATGTTCAGTAATATAACAGTTTAGGGATAAACCAATGGAATGTTCAGGTAGGCACTGGTACCAGCTAGCAATCCAACAGTTCAGGAGCTAAGCAGGCAGAGTGGTGAGACAGGCAGAGTTCAGCAACAGTATAACAATACAGTACTTTAGGGGTTAAGCAAGCAGAGTAGTCAGACAGGCCGAGTTCAGCAATGTTATGGCAATCCAGCACTTTAAGGGTTAAACAAGTAGAGTAGTCAGACAGGCAGAATTTTGCAACATTATGGCAATCTAGCACTTTAAGGGTTAAACAAATAGAGTAGGCAGGCAGAGTTCAGTAACGTTATGGCAATCCAGCACTTTAAGGGTTAAACAAGTAGAGTAGTCAGACAGGCAGAGTTCAGTAACATAATAGCAATCCAGTAATCAGGTACACAGCACCCAGGAGCATGAAAAGCAACACCTATACTTGGGCAATGTAAGTAGAGAACAGAGGTACTTACATAGCCCTAGGTTCACGCCAAGGAACAATTCCAGGATGCTCAGAGTTATGACGTTGCAGCAAGTGCGCCCAGAGCACTGCCGCGTCCCTAGCAACTACCCCAGCAAACGGAAAGAGCCGTCTGCATCCGTGGCAACGGCCACAGGAAGGAAGCGGAGCGGTATGACATGGGCAAGCACTAAATATTACATAGAATAGAACAATTTCTAAAGTGAAACACTTGCCTTGTTTGCAAACATTACTATCTCAATGGGAACTAAGCCTCAAAAAGGCTGTTTTTCCTATTTTACACCTAGTTGAGCAGAGTTTAAATTTTATCAAATTATCTACAGCCTCCAACAGCATATTAACGGTTTGCGCTGTTAGTGGAAACCTGGTGTCATTTAGTACTTTACGGCTTCTATACTTTCTATGGGATGCATTATTATTTTTGCTGCTGATAATTTGGTATAATGCACCATCAGAAGCTGCTGATAAGCTTATTAATAATATCTTAAGAATAATAATAGCTTAAGAATAATAACATTTTTATTTCATGTCCTCTGCTCTCTGACATTTCATCCCTCTCTTGTCCAAACCTCGTGACTCTACAGTATAATTCGGCACTAAAATCAACACTTGACAAAACTGCACCCTCCACTCTTCGAAGTACATCAATCACTCGATGGCAACCGTGGCACACTAAACAGACCAGATATCTTCAGCGATGCTCACGGGCTGCTGAACGGCAGTGGAGGAAATCACGCACCTCTGCTGATTTCCAACATTATAAATTCACCCTTAAGTCCTACAACTCTGCGCTCAGCCTGGCCAAACAAGTCTATTTCTCCTCCCTTGTGTCATCTCACGCATCCAACCCCAGAAAACTGTTCTCAACCATTAACTCTCTTCCACGTCCGCCTGCCCCCCCCCCCCGTCCACTACCAACCTCACTGCTCAAATTATTGCTGATCACTTCAAAAATAAAATTGACACCATTAGAAAAGAGATCTGCACCTCGCACCCCGCAAACCCAGCGATCCTACCCACCCCTTCTATTAACAAAAATCTATGCTATTTCCCTCCTGTAACAGAGGAAGAAGTCTCTGCACTCCTATCCTTGGCTCATCTCACAACCTGCCCACTTGACCCTATTCCTTCACGACTTATTCCCTCTCTCTCTCTGCTTCACTAACCCCTACCCTAACCCATCTCTTTAACCAATCTCTCACTGCTGGCACATTTCCTGACACATTCAAGCATGTGTCAATCATACCAATCCTAAAAAAGCCCTTGCTTGACCCCTCCATGCCTTCTAACTATCGACCGGTCTCCTTACTTCCCTTTGCTTCAAAATTATTGGAACGACTAGTCTATAATCGGCTAACTCAATTTCTCACAACTAACTCCTGCTTTCCGCCCTAAACACTCAACGGAAACCGCTCTTGCTAAAGTAACAAATGACCTGTTATCAGCTAAAGCAAAAGGCCATTACTCCTTAATAATTCTTCTTGACCTGTCTGCAGCTTTTGACACAGTTGACCATCCTCTCCTCCTAAAAATACTACATTCATTTGGCATCCGAGACACAGCCCTCTCCTGGTTTGCATCATATCTTTCAAACCGCTCGTTTTCAGTTTCTTTTAACAACATATCTTGGGATCCTATGCCTCTCTCAGTTGGAGTACCACAAGGCTCTGTCTTGGGTCCCTTGCTTTTCTCTCTTTATACATTCTGCCTTGGAAAACTTATAGCCTCCTTTGGATCCAGTACCACCTATATGCTGATGATACCCAAATCTATCTTTCCTCTCCTGATATCTCTCCCTCTTTACTCAACCAGATTTCTGACTGCCTCTCTGCAATTTTCTCTTGGATGTCTTCACACTACCTCCAACTCAATCTGTCCAAAACTGAGCTGCTTCTTATCCCCCCCTCTTCGAGACATCCAACACCTGACATTTCTCTGATGGTTGGAAACTCTATTCTCAACACCTCACCCCAGGTCCGCTGCCTTGGGGTCACACTAGACTCAGAACTCACATTCAACCCACATATACAAATGCTTACCAAATCCTGCCGTTCACACCTACGCAACATTTCCAGAATTCGTCCCTTCCTTACTCAAAAAACTACAAAAATACTTATTCATTCCCTCATCCTGTCACGCATTGATTATTGCAATCTACTCTTAAATGGCCTTCCAAAACACCGCCTCTCCTCCCTCCAATCTATTATGAATGCTTCTGCTAGACTCATCCACCTAAGTCGACGATCTACATCAGCTGCTCCGCTCTGCCAGTCTCTACACTGGCTCCCCATACACTCCAGAATACAATTTAAAGTATTAGCCCTAACCTACAAAGCACTCAACAGTCTAACTCCCAACTATATTTCCTCTCTCATTGTGAAATACTCCCCATCCCGTCCTCTTCGATCAACCTCTGACCTACGTCTCTACACTCCTGTTATCTCTACATCCCACTCCCGCCTCCAAGACTTCGCACATGCTGCTCCTGTCCTCTGGAACTCTCTACCCCGCTCCATCGGACTGTCTCCAACCTTGTATAGCTTCAGACGATCCTTGAAAACCCACCTATTCAGAGAGGCTTACCATCTCTCCTCCATCCCGCATCCGAACCAAGCTAATACATGTACCTGAACTGCCTGACTCACTGCTGCAAATACAACCGATATAACAAGCTACCCCAACCTTATGTCTCTGCACACTAAACCTATAGACTGTGAGCTCTCCGGAGCAGGGCCCTCTTCCTCCTGTGCTAGATTTGTTTAGTTTTGTTATGTTTTGTATTTTATCACAAATCTTTGTCATTGTATACCCCTATCATTGTACCCAGCGCTACGGAATTTGGCGGCGCTATACAAATAAATTATAATAATAATGTTTCATGTGATTTTAAACAACTTTCTAATATACTTCTAGTATCAAATTTTCTTTGTTCTCTTGGTATATTTTTTTGAAAAGCAGAGACGTATTCTTAGGAGCTGGCCCATTTCTGGAGCACTAAATGGCAGAGGTTTTACAAGAATGTTATCCATTTGCAAGAGCACTTTATGGCAGCACTATTTCCTGCCATGTAGTGCCCCAGATATCTACCTAGGTGTCTCATTAACACAGAATATCATGGGAATGAAGCAAATTTGATAATAGAAGTAAATTGGAAACTTTTTTTAAATGGTCTGGGCATGGGAGTGACTTCATCAGTTCCTTAAAAATGGGACACTAAGGGGCTTCATGCAAGTATCAGGCTGTACTTCCCAACCCATGACATTTGTGCAGAATGCAGGGTGGTTGGGAGGGATGCATGTAAGAATTGTGTAGTTTATTTATAGCCTTCTGCACATATGGTATCCAAAGCTGAGCACAATGCAGCTCTCTATAAAGCTGATCTCTTATTTGAACGCATTACAGGAGCCATTTGGTAAAGCTCTGTATTTTCTACTGGGCGCCGCCATCTTGTAGCTTGTGCATTGCTGCATCCCTGTGATAGGAGCAGCGGACTTTCATAGCTCTGCTTTTTGAGAGCTGTACCTTTCTCTTCAGTTACTTTAGCTCGCATAATAGAGAACATTTTACATTTTTACAGTTTTTTGTACAGTTTAAAAGTTACATAACAAACATAAGCTCCAAGATGGCGGCGCCCAGTGTGAAGATGTAGAGCTTCACTAACTAATACTTGTAAGGGGTTAAAATAATGGAATGACTTTTAAGACAGCTGCAGGCACAATAGCACTGTGTGGGTAGCAACCTGCAACAGTAGCTGTACTCAGCAGCTTAAAGGGACATGAAACCCATACAAATATTTCATGATTCAGATAGAGAATACAATTTTAAACAGCTTTCTAATTTACTTCTATTATTTAATTTGTTTCATTCTCTTGGTATCATTTGTTGAAGGAGCAGCAATGCACTACTGGTTTCTAACTGAACATATTGGTGAGCCAATGACAATCGGTATATATATACAGCCTCCAATCAACATCTAGAACCTAGGTTCTCTGCTGCTCCTGAGCTTGCCTAGATCAACTTTTCAGCAAAGGATAACAAGAGAAGGAAGCAAATATAAAACAAGAAGTTAATTGGAAAGTTGTTAAAAATTGTATTCTCTATCTGAATCATGAAAGAAATTTTCTGGGTTTCATGTCCCTTTAATGTTCCTTTTAAGTTTCATAAGAGCTCAGGAGCGTGCACCACCCTTTAGAACTCAATAGCAGCAATCTTTTGCACATCATTTGTAGCAGTCAAATACATTGTTGCAAATACTGTTGCTTTCGAGTAATAAAGAGTGGTGCACGCTCCTGAGCTCTTACAAGCCCACCTATATTTACCCTTCAACAAAGGATACCAAGAGAACAAAGCAATTTTGATATTATAAGTAAATTGGAAAGTTTAAAATGAGATACCTTATCTATATCATAAAAGTTTCATCTTTACTTTACTGTCCCTTTACAAGTCACGGCTGTGATGATGGCTGGGTCAACTTGTGATGTTCAGGTGAGTTGTGTTTTTCCTGTGAGATATCAGTTTCACAACAGGTTTTGTAGAATCTAGGCCATTATATAGCTAAGGAACGTATGTACTCTAACCGTACTACAAGTGTGAGATTTGCACAATGCAGACAAAAAAACGTGTCGCAGAACGACCTGTGGTGACCTAAATAATGCTGTCAATATGTTTGTGTATGAGAGAAAAATAATCCAGCAACACGCTGAGAGGTCAGCGTCTAAAAATCAGTCAAAATGGCCGATTGTGATGCTGACTTAAGGGAACATTAAACTGCTGGGTACAACTACAATAGAAGGGTTACTACTCAGCATAGTTTTGTTTTATCTGCAGCTGTCTTCAAAGTCGTTCATTACAAGTATTAGTTAATGAAGCTTTGCATCTTCAGACTGAAGCCACCACCTCGGAGCGGATATTTGCTATGTAACTTTTTTAAACTGTGCAAAAAACTGCAAAATGTAACGATTCTGTTCTCTATTATGTGAGTGAATGGTACAGTTTTCAAAAAGCAGATCTAAGAAAATGCGCTGCTCCTATCACAGAACGCAACAATATGTCAGCTACATGCCCAGTATAAAATGCAAAGCTTTGCTAGATAATGAGGTAACATAAGACAACAGCATACCTTGATGAGTAGTAGCAATGCTACTGTAGTTGAACCCAGCAGTTTAATGTCCCTTTAAGTGCCAGAAAGAAAGATGGCAGCCATAAGGACATTATCAGAGCTCTTCAAAATCATCCACAAATGCTAATAGGAGGAGGAAAAACAGTCAATCATTTGCTACAAAAGAAAAGAGGGATGTTGCCATATATGTGACAGGTGGATTAATTGTTGCAGGAAGCAATGTTTCACACTTCAGGCAGCCATATGGTCTACAATTTCTATTCAAAAACCACGCAGAAGTGTGTTGGCAACACAAATCTACACTTAAAGGGACAGTCTACTGTAAAATGTTGTATTGAACAATAATCCCTTTATTACCCATTCCCCAGTTTTGCACAGTCAACATGGTTATATTAAAGGGATATGAAACCCAAACTTTTTATTTCATGATTTAGATAGAGTATGTGATTTTAAACAACTTTCCAAGTTGATTCTATTATCTAAATTGCTTCATTCTCTTGATATCCTTAGTTGAAAAGCATATCTAGATAGGCTTAGGAGCAGCAATGCATTACTGGGAGCTAGCTGCTAAATGGTGGCTGCACAAAAATGCCTCTTTTTATTGGTTCACCAGATGTCTTCTGATAGCTCCCAGTAGTGCATAGCTACTCCTTCAAAAAGGATACCAAGAGAATGAATCAAATTGCATAAAATAAGTAAATTGGAAAGTTAAAATCACATGCTCTGTTTGAATCATGAAAAAGAAGAAAAATAAAATGTGTTTCATGTCCCTTTAATACACTTTTTTACCTTTGTGATTACCTTGTATCTAAGCCTCTGCAGACAGCCCCCTTATCTCATGGCTATTTATCTATTGACTTTCATTTTAGCTAATAGTGCTGTGTCCTGTACAACTCCATGGGAGATAGCACAATGTTATCTATATGGCCAGGGCTGGACTGGGACCAAAAGGCCCACTCCCCCCATCCACTCACTATTTCTTTTTAAAATATATGCAGCCACAAAACATGCACAACACACACGACACAGCATTCACATACATATAGACAATCAACACACACACTACACAGCATTCACATACATATAGACACACAACACACACTACACAGCATTCACACACATGCAGACACACAACACACACTACATAGCATTCACATACGTGCAGACACACAACACACACTACACAGCATTCCCATACATGCAGACACACTACACAGCATTCACATACATGCAGACACACAGCACACACTACACGGCATTCACATACATGCAGACACACACTACACAGCATTCACATAAATGCAAAGACACACACAGTACACAGCATTCACACGCATGCAGACACACAACACACACACACTACACAGCATTCCCATACATGTAGACACACAACACACACTACACAGCATTCACATACATGCAGACACAGCACACACTACACAGCATTCACATACATGTAGACACACAACACACACTACACAGCATTCACATACATGCAGACACAGCACACACTATACAGCATTCACATAAATGCAAAGACACACACACTGCACAGCATTCACATACATGCAGACACACATTACACAGCATTCACATATATACAGACACACACACAACACATCCTTTCACATACATGCAGACACACACACACTACACAACATTTACATACATGTAGACACACACACACAACACAGCATTCACATACATGCAGACACACACACACTAAACAGCATTCACTTACATGCACACACACACACTATACAGAATTCACATACATGCGCACACACACACACTACACAGCATTCACATACATGCACACACACTACACAGCATTCCTATACATGCACACACACACTGCACAGCATTCACATGCATGCAGACACAGACATACACTACACATCATTCACATACATGCAGACACACACTACACAGCATTCACATACATGCAGACACACACATACTGCACAGCATTCACATGCATGTATACACACACACACACTACACAGCATTCACATACATGCAGACACACACACATACTGCACAGCATTCACATGCACACATACACACACACACACACACTACACAGCATTCACATACATGCAGACACACACTACACAGCATTCACATACATGCAGACACACACACACTACACAGCATTCACATACATGTAGACACACACACACTAAACAGTATTCATATACATGCAGACACACACATTACACAGAATTCACATACATGCAGACACACACACATTACACAGCATTCACATATATGCAGACACACACACACTACACAGCATTGACATACATGCAGACACACACATTACACAGCATTCACATACATGCAGACAAACACACACACACACACACTACACAGCATTCACATACATAAACACACACACTACACAGCATTCACATACATACACACACACACACTACACAGCATTTTCATTATTTCATTTTAGCCAATTAGTGCTGTGTCCTGTACAACTCCACGGGAGAGAGCACAATGTTATCTATATGGCCAGGGCTGGCCTGGGACCAAAATGCCCACTCTCTAAATCTACTCACCATTTCTTATTCAAATACATGCATCCACACAACACACACTACACAACATTCACATACATATAGACACAATACACAGCATTCACACACATGCAGACACACAACACACACACTACACAGCATTCACATACATGCAGACACAAAACACACACTACATAGCATTCACATACATGCAGCCACACAACACACACTGCACAGCATTCACATACATGCAGACACACAGCACACACTACACAGCATTCACATACATGCAGACACACACTACACAGCATTCACGTACAGGTAGACACACACACTACACAGAATTCCCAAACATGCAAAGGTACACACACTACACAGCATTCACATACATGCAGACACACATTACACAGCATTCACATACATGCAAACACACACACACTACACAGCCATTCACATACATGCAGACACACTACACAACCTTCACATACATGCAGACACACACAATACAGCATTCACACACATGCGGACACACACACTAAACAGCATTCACATACATGCAGACACACATACACTACACAGAATTCATATAAATCTATCTTCCACTATAACTCCACCCTTACATCCGTCCTTGACAATCTCGCCCCTCTTACCATAGCTCGGAAATCAAACACTCATCCTCATCCCTGGCATACTCCTTTGACACGATACCTACGCAGATGTTCCCGTACTGCTGATCGGCACTGGAGAAAATCTAGGAATTCAGCTGATTTTAAACATTACAAATTTATCTTTAACTCCTACTATTCTACCCTTAATTTCCATAAGCAACATTACTTCTCTACTCTTATCTCTAATCTTTCTTCAAACCCAAAACCTTTGTTCTCCACTTTCAATACCCTTCTCCGCCCTCCCCCACCTCCTAATACAACTTCTCTGTCAGCTCAAGACTTTGCCAGCCACTTCAATAACAAAATCGACTCCATCAGAAATGAAATCATCTCTCAACATAATTCCATTCTCTCACCCCCTCAAATGCTCTCAATCAACCACAACCCACGTAACCTTAGACTTAGTTCATTCTCCCCTGCCACTGAGGAAGAAGTTTTGGCACTTATACTGCGCTCTCACCTCACTACCTGTCCCCTTGACCCTATCCCCTCACAGCTACTCCCCTCCCTCTCTGCTACCCTCACCCCTATACTCACACACACTTTCAACCTCTCCCTCAGCACCGGTATATTTCCCTCATCGCTGAAACATGTACTGGTCACACCTATCCTCAAAAAACCTTCCCTTGATCCTACCTCCCCATTCAACTACCGCCCTATTTCCCTCCTCCCTCTTGCATCAAAGCTTCTCGAAAAACTGGTTTATGCACGCCTATCCCATTTCCTTACAATAAACTCTCTCCTTGGCCCACTGCAATCTGGATTTCGTCCCCATCACTCCACAGAAACCACAGAGACCTACTTACAGCAAAAGCAAAAGGCCACTTCTCTCTGCTAATCCTCCTTGATCTGTCCGCAGCCTTTGACACTGTTGACCACCCTCTTTTGCTCCAAACCCTCCAATCCTTCGGCATCTGTGACACAGCCCTCTCGTGGCTCTCTTCCTACCTGTCAAACTGTACCTTTAGTGTTGCCTTCTCTGGGGCCTCCTTTGCCCTGTCACCACTTTCTGTCGGAGTACAGCAAGGCTCTGTCCTCGGTCCCCTTCTCTTCTCAATCTACACGTCATCACTAGGTTCCCTAATAAAGTCCCACGGTTTACAATATCATTTGTATGCCGACGACATCCAAATCTACTTCTCTGCACCAGACCTATCTCCTTCCTTGCTAACCTGTGTCACTAACTGTCTTTCTCACTTCTCTAACTGGATGTCCTCTCACTACCTCAAGCTAAATCTCTCCAAAACTGAGCTCCTTATTTTCCCCCCTTCCTCAAAACTCTCCACCCCCAATCTCTCAATAACTGTCGACAACTCCATCATTACCCCTACCCCGCACGCCCGATGTCTCGGGGTCACATTTGACTCAGATCTTTCTTTCACTCCTCACATTCAGTCCTTGGCTAAAGCCTGCCGCTTCCACCTTTAAAACATCTCTAAAATTAGACACTTCCTTACACAAGACACAACTAAGATTTTAATCCACTCTCTCATTCTTTACCGCCTTGATTACTGCAACTCTGTCCTCTCTGGTCTCCCCACCTACCGCCTAGCTCCTTTACAATCCATAATGAATGCCTCTGCCAGACTCATCTTCCTTACACGTCACTCTTCATCTGCTGCACCTCTCTGCAAATCCCTTCACTGGCTTCCTCTTGCCTCTAGGATCAAACACAAAATTCTCATTCTGACATACAAAGCCCTAAACTGCACTGCTCCCCCTATATCTCAGACCTTGTCTCCAGATACTCTCCCTCCCGTCCCCTTCGCTCTGCTCATGACCTCCTACTCTCCTCCTCTCGTGTCACCTCATCACACTCCCGTTTACAGGACTTCTCCAGACTGGCTCCCATCATGTGGAACTCTCTGCCTCGCTCCACAAGACTCTCTTCTAGTTTTAAAAGTTTCAAGTGCTCCGTAAAGACTCTATTGTTCAGGGATGCATACAACCTACACTAACCTTTCCTAATACCAGTTCCTCTCCTCCATTGCTATCCGCTGAACCCCCTTAGCATGTAAACCTAAGAGTCCAGCTGTTTGTAGATCACCTTCTCAAGAGCTGACTACAACAGTGCAACTCTTGGCAGGGTCCTCTACCCATTTGATCCCTATAATTGTTTTGTTGTACTCTCCCTTTATTTATAGCGCTGCAGAATCTGTTGGCGATCTACAAATAACGATAATAATAATAATAATATACATGCACACACACATACTACACAGCATTCACATACATGTGCACACACACACACACACTACACATCATTTACATACATGCAGACAAACACACTACACAGCATTCACATACATGCAGGCACAGAGCAGGAAGCGAGAAATACAGGCACTTCATTTATTATAACATATACAAAGTGACATGTGCAGTACAGTTTGTACATGATGATCTACTGTCCATAACATTCTTAATAAATACAGCTCAGAACTGATAACTGTGGACCACAGGAGCAGCCAGGAGAATACATACAGAAACCCCCACTGATCCTCTGATTCTTCCATCCACTTTCCTAGTGGTTCTACTCATAGTCACACTCACATTCACATAATTGTGATCATCATCTCTGCTGCATTCCAGCTCCCTCACTCACATGAGCAGAAACAGTGTGTTACACTCATGTGCTTGCACAGCTCGGGCAGCTTATCCTTCTTGGGCAAACCCATTATTCATGGGGGTGGACTTTTCAGGTATTTACAAGCTGCTTAAGAATAAATATGTGAAAGCTAGCACTGAAATGTATACTTCACTGAAATTTTTTTTTGAAAATAATTATGAAACGCCAGACTACATAAAATACTACAACGAATAGCAAACATATCTCCTTGGCCCCCCTCCCCTGGAACCGTGTGAAATCTCCATACACCCCGGTGATCAGCAGAAAATCCTGTAAATCGGGTGTCACAAGATAAAATTATTGCAATTTTCATGTAGAAATGTCACATTTGTAGAAAGCATCGGCTAGATTACGAGTTGTGCGTTAAGGTAAAAAAGCAGCATTAACAGGTCATAACCCTGCTTTATTACGCCCGCTGCTATTACGAGTCTTGCAGGTATAGGTGTCCTGCACACTTTTTTGGCCTTACCGCAAACCTACTTACGTAAACTTCGTAAAGCCTTTTTTCTATGGGACTTCCATAGTGCTGGTATTACGAGTTTGTCCTGGGAGGCTAAAAAGTGAGCGGTACAGCCTCTACCGACAAGATTCGTAACTAGGCTGACCATATTGCCGCTTTAAAAAGGGACACATATGAAAAATACATATGTCAGGGCTGTTTAAAAAAATGCTTTGAATAATGTTCTGTTATAAGAACCCTGACATATGTATTTTTCATATGTGTCCCTTTTTAAAGCGGCAATATGGTCAGCCTATTCGTATCGCATTTTAAAGTCAGTAGTTATGAGTTTTACACTACAACCCTGTAGCATAAAACTTATAACTAAAGTGCTAAAAAGTACACTAACACCCATAAACTACCTATTAACCCCTAAACCACCGCACTCCCACCTCGCAAACACTAGTTAAATATTATTAACCCATAATCTGCTGTCCCTAACATTTCGCCGCCACCTACATTATACTTATTAACCCCTAATCTTCCGCTCCGGACATCACCGCCACCTACATTAATTTTATTAACCCCTAATCTGCTGCCCCCAACATCACCGACACCTACCTACATTTATTAACCCCTAATCTGCTGTCCCCAACATCGCCGCCACTATTCTAAATTTATTAACCCTTTAAACCTAAGTCTAACCCTAACATCCCCTAACTTAAATATAATTAAAATAAATATAAATACAAATTCCTATTATTAACTAAATAATTCCTATTTAAAACTAAATACTTTCCTATAAAATAAACCCTAAGCTAGCGACAATATAACTAATAGTTACATTGTATCTAGCTTAGGGTGTATTTTTATTTTACAGGCAAGTTTGTATTTATTTAAACTAGGTAGAATAGTTACTAAATAGTTATTAACTATTTAATAACTACCTAGCTAAAATAAATACAAATTGGCCTGTAAAATAAAACCTAACCTAAGTTACAATAACACCTAACACTACACTACAATTAAATAAATTCCCTACATTAAATACAATTAAATAAATTAAATAAAATTAGCTAAATTACCAAAAAAACAAACACAAAATTACAGAAAATAAAAAACAAATTACAAATTCTTTAAACTAATTACACCTAATCTAATAGCCCTATCAAAATAAAAAAAAGCCCATCCAAAATAAAAAAAAACCTAGCCTAAACTAAACTACCAATAGCCCTTAAAAGGGCCTTTTGCGGGGCATTGCCCCAAAGAAATTAGCTCTTTTACCTGTAAAAAAATGCAAATAACCCCCCAACAGTAAAACCCACCACCACACAACCAACCCCCCAAATGAAAGCCTAACTAAAAAAACCTAAGCTCCCCATTGCCCTGAAAAGGGCATTTGCATGGGCATTGCCCTTAAAAGGGCATTTAGCTATATTGCTGCCCAAAGCCCAAACCTAAAAAATAAACCCACCCAATACACCCTTAAAAAATCCTAACACTAACCCCCGAAGATTCACTTACCGGGAAAAGTCTTCATCCAAGCGGCAAGATGTCCTCAACGAAGGATTTTTTGTATTGGGTGAATTTTATTTTTAGGTTAGGGCTTTGGGCAGCAATATTAATAGAGCTAAATGCCCTTTTAAGGGCAATGCCCATCCAAATGCCCTTTTCAAGGCAATGGGGAGCTTAGGTTTTTTTAGTTAGGCTTTTATTTGGGGGGTTGATTGTGTGGGTGGTAACTATTTAGTAACTATTCTACCTAGTTAAAATAAATACAGACTTGCCTGTAAAATAAAAAGAAACCATAAGATAGCTACAATGTAACTATTAGTTATATTGTAGCTAGCTTAGGGTTTATTTTACAGGTAAGTATTTAGTTTTAAATAGGAATACTTTAGGGAATGATAGTGTTTTATTTAAATTATATTTAAGTTAGGGGGTGTTAGAGTTAGGGTTAGACTTAGGTTTAGGGGTTAATAAATTTAGAATAGTGGCGGCGACGTTGGGGGCGGCATATTAGGGGTTTATAAGTGTAGGTAGGTTGCGGTGACATTGGGGGTGGGAGATTAGGGGTTAATGAGTATAATGTAGCTGTTGGCGATGTTGGGGGCAGCAGATTAGGGGTTAATAAGTATAATGTAGGTGGCGGCGATGTCCATAGCGGCAGATTAGGGGTTAATAAGTATAATGTAGGTGTTGGTGATGTCTGGGGCGACAGATTAGGGGTTAATAAGTGTAAGATTAGGGGTGTTTAGACTAGGGGTTCATGTTAGGGTGTTAGGTGTAAACATAAAATGTGTTTCCCCATAGGAATCAATGGGGCTGCGTTAAGGATCATTACGCTGCTTTTTGACAGGTGTTAAACTTTTTCTCAGCCGGCTCTCCCCATTGATGTCTATGGGGAAATCGTGCACGAGCATGTATAACCAGCTCACCGCTGACTTAAGCAGCGCTGGTATTGAAGTGCGGTATGGAGCTCAATTTTGCTCTACGCTCACTTCTTGCATTTTTTCTTGCTGGGTTTGTAAAAACCTGTAATACCAGCGCTGTAGGTAAGTGAGCGGTGAGAAAAACTGCACGTTAGCACTGCACCCCTCATAACGCAAAACTCGTAATCTAGGCGCATATTAGTAAAATAAAAACATTTTAAAAGACAAACTATAGTCAAAATTGAAATTAGTGTCAGTGTGTTTGAAAATTATATACATAAAGTTTGTAAAACTAAGATGAAAAAAGAAGATAAGTTGTAGAATCATTACCAGCTTAGGTGCTCTTAAGCAGCCGCTACGGATTTCCTCAGCTCCTGACAACTACAGGGAAGGAGAGAGTGAGATCTTCTCACATGGGACCCATTCTCTCATCCTCTCCTTACCGCTATCTCTGGTGAGGGGCAAGTGTTGCGCCTTACGTCACTCTCCTGAGTGTTTCTGCACACAATGCCAGCGCAAGGTATCTTATTGCGCTATTACAGTAGTCTGCTGCTACCAACGGGGGATATCACCATGAGGAGCAATGGAACACCCGCCTTTACGCTGATTACTAGCAATTTACAAGCCATTGTACGTAGTGACACCTGCCCTGGTAAATGCGGGCCATGCGTCAGCTTGATTGGCAATGACGCTAATATATATATATATATATATATATATATATATATGTATATAGGTATTGCCAATCAAGCTGTAGCGCTCACCAGGGCCAGTGTTGCTACGTACTATGGCTTGTAAATTGCTAGTAAGCAGCATGAAGATGGCTGTTCCATTGCTCCTCTGGCTAAGGCAAGCAGTCCCAGATACCGCTGACTCACATGGGTATGTAGGGCCCACGGCCGCTTCCAAAAGTTTGCAAGGTTAGCAAACCACCTGATAAAAAAAATTTTACTTCAAATATCATGGGCCTTTTTAAAAGTGTGGGTGTGAAGCTGCAGCTCCAATAGCCTCTACACTTATCTGGCCTTGCAACCAACCCGGCCCACCGGGCATTTTCCCGGTACGCCTCACATTCAGTCCGGGCCTGTATATATCACACATGACTTAACAGTCTCTTGTTGTGAAAAGCTAATAAAAATGCATGTAATAATACGCTGTTTATAGTGGCTTAGAAACAGGCAGAAATTTAGAGCTTTAAATGTTAAAAGGTATATTAATATAACAATGTTGGTTGTGCAAAGCTCGAGAATGGGTAGTAAAGGAGTTACCAATCTTTTTAAACAATAACAATTTTGTATACTGTCCCTTTAATAACACTACAAAAGTTCTCCATCTGCTTGCTGAAAAACTCCAATGCAATCAAAGGAGCAAATATGCTCAAGACAAAACAAAAGCAGATACTTCTCTGTGTTTAAGGCACTGATTCTTGATCAAAGTATCTTGCAACAATTACATATGACTGTCGCTTAAGGGATATGTTAACCAAAGTCTCAATCTTGTGAGATTATGGTGACAATGACATCCCATATAATCACAGTAAACTCAGCACTGATTATGCTGATTTGCAGTTTTTTCACCATGCAGATGACAGTAAAAAGAGTAGCTTGATAATAGCTACTACATAGAGCACTTACTCTGGTGGTGAGCTGAAGTAATTGAGGTAAAATAGCTTCCTTTGTACATATAGATGTTAATGTGATATGTATTATTTTCTACTGAGCTTTTTATAGATATACAGCATTACCTTTAAGTGATTTAAAGGAACACTCAAGTCAAAATTAGACTTTCATGATTCAGATAGAGCAGCAATTATAAACAACTTTCCAATTTACTTCCATTAATAAAATGTGTACAGTGTTTTATATTTATACTTTTTGAGTCACCAGCTCCTACTGAGCATGTGCAAGAATAAACAGAATATACGTATATGCATTTGTGATGGCTGTCACATGATACAGGGGGAGTGGAAAAGGTCATAACTTTGAACTTTGTCAGAAAAAAATCTACTTCTCATTTTAAGTTCAGACTATGGGGCCGATTTATCATTTGTCTGGCGGACATGATCCGCTGTAGCGATCATGTCCACCAGACATTGATAAATGCAGACAGCATTCGCTGTCAGCATTTATCATTGCACAAGCAATTCTGGTGAACTGCTTGTGCAATGCCGACCCCTGCAGATTCACAGCCAATCGGCCACTAGCAGGGGTTGTCAATCAACCCGACCGTATGCGATCTGGCGGATTGATGTCCGCAGCCTCAGAGGCAGCAAACGAGTTAAGGAGCAGCGGTCTTAAGAACGCTGCTTCTTAACTCCTGTTTCCGGCAGAAACAGGGGTATTTGGCCCCATTCGGGCCATGATAAATCGGCCCCTAAGTGCTATTTCATTGTATTTTTATCATGCATTTGTTGATTATGCAAATCTACTGTATTCACTGGTCCTTTAACATATTGGTAACATGTCCCTTTAACATTCATTAGACTTGAAAAACAAAAAGAAGCGGTGCTACGGGATAAACTTAAAAGTCCAAAATTACTTTATTGGTTTGTACCACAGCATGGAAAAAATAAAACAAACACTTGCAAGTGCAAATTAAGAGCTTGACGCGTTTCGGCTTACGCCGTCATCAGAAGCCTTTAACATTCATAACATTTTTTATTTTGGTAAAATAAGTATAATTACAAAATGTCAAGATACACGTTTCTCTCGTAGTAAATACTTTTCTATAGGTGTACAACACATGAATTTGGGCTTGCATTAATTTGTTGTGTCTCTTTTAGAAGAGTATGAAAATAAGCACACTGTTTGACCTGCATTGACTCATAGGGGTATATTTATCAAGCTCTGATTGGAGCTTGATGCCCCGTGTTTCTGGCGAGCCTGCAGGCTCGCCAGAAACAGCAGTTATGAAGCAGCGGTCACAAAGACCACGGCTACATAACCTGTCCGCCTGCCCTGAGCAGGCGGACAGACTTCACCACAATTCAACCCGATCGAGTACGATCGGGATGATTGACAACCCCCTGCTTGCGGCCTCTTGTGAGCTGCTGGTGCAATGCTGAATACGGCGAGCGTATTACTCGCCGTATTCAGCGAGGTCTGGCGGACCTGATCCGCACTGTCGGATCAGGTCCGCCAGACCTTTATAAATAGGGGCCATATTCTTTCTTTATGAGTAATATCTAAGATGCATGAAACAGAGGCAAGAGGTACAGAAAAAAAACTAAAATCTAAGAGAAGAATAGCAAACCATCATCAGCTACATTATTATAATAATTAAAATGAATTCACCAAAGTGCAGCTGCAAAATTATTAACATTATAAGAAAGGAATTTAAACTTTGAAATAAAAAGCTAAGGAATTATATGAATATTATATGAATAAATTATATAAATACATGTTCATGTTTTATTAAAATGTGTGAGTTCCAGAAGGGACTATGCAACCTCAAAGGAGCATCAAGGAAAGAGGATTGTTTGTAAATTAGGTCTCTTAATTAAGAAATAATTATTTATTGATTCTCTTTTGTTTTAATGCTAAGAAATAAAGAAATGTATACAAAATACAAAGCTTTGAATAAAATGTTTCCTGACAGAATGACATTGTGCGTCCTCCAGAGGGCGCCATAAGGGCTGACAGGCATTGCTGTTGTCAGGGGCCGCATGGGCCTGCCTGTGCCCCAACTGCCAGAGTAGCCCTCTTGCCTGCATTTTAAAGGGACATTTCAGCCAAAATTGGAACCCACATGGATGCATTTCATTTTTTAACAGAAGCATTTTTGTAATATACATGTATTAGCAAAACTGCTTCTAATAAAAGCTATAGCTGTTTCAAAAGTGTATTTAAGTATGCACCGTGCACCAGCATTTTATTCACAGCACTTGCTCAGAGAGCCTAAGGTGCTTGTACCATCTGGTAATGACTCAATTAGTTAATTTCAGACATGATACAAACCCCACTGGCTCTCTGAGCAGCTGCAGTATGTAAAATGCTGGTGCACTGAGAATATCTAGCTATGCTTCACATGCACGTGCATAGAAAAATGTTGACATTACAACAGTGATAACGATTACTAGAAGCATTTTTGCCAGTACATGTATATTGCAAATATGTTTCTATTCAAAGATGTAATTCATCTATGTGCTTTTATATTTTGACTGGAATGTCCCTTTAAGAGCGGGTACAAAAGGGACTAGGAGAAATCAGCAGTATATGCAGGTGTCAGGATCTGGGGAGCAGGGGAGATTATGGATAGCTTTAGTCTTAACATTTGGGCCCTGCACATACATTTTGGGGTGACAGTGTCCCTCACATTGGCTCCTTACCCAGCTAAATAACTGTGCAGGGCCCATTATCTGCTCATGCGCATGTGAGGAGGAAAGTCATCTTTGTAATCCGTAGTTTCTACTACGAAGCTGCCCGCTGCAACCTATAGCAGATTTAACAAAAAGTCAGCTGGCTTAGTAATAGAAGCTACAGCTTCCAGAGATGTTGTGATTCTCCTCATGCACTTGCAGAGTGAGATGTCATTCCTCCTCATATGTTTGTGCTTTCATATAGATCATGGGCCCTGCACGGCTGTTTAGTGGAGTAAGGGGCCAATGTAAGGGACTTTAGTTTCTGTAGTGCATCATTATGCACAAGTAAATGCTGCCACTGTCAGTATATTGTTCTACTGCATACAATCCATCATATTGTGCAGTGAGGAAATGCTTAAAGGGACACTCAAGTCAAAATAAACTTTTATGATTCAGAAAGAGCAGCAGTTTTAAGATACTTTCAAATTTACTTCCATTATCAAATTTGCACAGTCTTTTTATATGCACACTTTCTGGGTAACAAGATCCTACTGAGCATGTGCGCAAGCTCACAGGGTATACATATACTAGTCTGTGATTGGCTGATGTCTGTCACATGATACAGGGGGCTGGAAAATGGGAGAAAAAATAAATTTGTCAGAAAAAAAAATACTGCTTATTTAAAATGCAGAGTAGGTGTTAAATCATCGGGGCCGATTTATTATTGTGTGGGCGGACATCGATAAATGCCAACAGCATACGCTGTCAGCATTTATCATTGCACAAGCATTTCTTGTGCAATGCTTGTGCAATGCCGCCCCCTGCAGATTCGCTGCCAATCGGCTGCTAGCAGGGGGTGTCAATCAACCCAATCGTATCCGATCGAGCTGATTGCTGTCTGCCACCTCAGAGGTGGCGGACGAGTTAACTCCTATTTCCAGCAAGCCTGAAGGCTCGTGCGGAAATGGATGCATTAAGATGCATTCAGGGTATGATAAATCGGCCCCAAAGTCTTTTTATTATGCACTTTTTAATTATGCAATTCTACTGCATTGAGTGGTCGTGGTCCTTTAATTTATGTTGTTCCTGTTTTTTTTGTTCTACTGCTACTTATTTCCAATGACCCCACAAATTCCACTGGTGCTTTTGATAGTGAGCAAGTCAAAAATCCCAACTGATCAGTAAAATGTTGATGTCAACTTCTGCTAGATAAATCTATGGGACCCCATACAAATAATATTTACATAAAATGCTGTGATTTTATACAAAAAGACATTTGAAATAACATTTTTATTTGTGTATCGTAAAATGTTATCTGGTAGCACTTTGTGTTATTTATTCAATTGGTAATATTTCTTATGTTAAACTGAAAAAGAATTATAACTTTTTTTTACATTTCTTGGCACAAAAAAGTTCTCTGCACAAAACACTGTCATCATCAGTTAGTCTACCATACGGCAAATTGTCAGATTACAGATGTGCAGTACTATCTATTGGGCTGATTTCATTTTATATTTCAAATTTCAGTTGGTAGCCAGGGCTAGGAGTTATGGCATTCCTTACATTGTGCTTTCTGAGCAGTGTCAGCCGTAAGGAATCAGTCCAGGATTTACTGCTAGAGTGATAAGATAAACACACGCTTGCACACTGAGAGGATCCCAGGACGTGACCCACTCAGGAAAGAATAAAAGGCAATAATTATGCAGGAAAAGAAAAACTGTACTCACAGGTGTTGCAGGGTCACATAGCAGTCTCTACTGAGATGAGGGGAGTACAAGGTAAAGAAACTTATGCAGGTTGAGGGTATACCGTAAGAGTGGTCAGACAATGCAGAGGTCAATGTCCCATTAAGCAGGTTTAAGGATAAGGCAGCAGAGTGGTCAGGCAAAGCAGTGGTCAATGTCCCTTTAAGCAGGTTTAAGGATAAGGCAGCAGAGTGGTCAGGCAAAGCAATGGGCAATGTCCCTTTAAGCAGGTTTAAGGATAAGGCAGCAGAGTGGTCAGGCAAAGCAATGGTCAATGTCGCTTTAAGCAGGTTTAAGGCTAAGGCAGCAGAGTGGTCAGGCAAAGCAATGGTCAATGTCCCTTTAAGTAGGTTTAAGGATAAGGCAGCAGAGGGGTCAGGCAAAGCAATGGTCAATGTCCCTTTAAGCAGGTTTAAGGATCAGGCTGCAGAGTAGTCAGGCAAGGCAAGGTTAATATCCAGCAGACAGGTATTTAGGGATCAGGCTGAGAGTAGTCAGGCAGGGCAAGGGTCAATATCCAGCAGACAGATTTTAAATATAGATAGAGAGCAGAAACTCACAGAGCCACACACAGGAAAGAACAAACTGACAAACGGTCCCCGAAGAAAACTCCCGCCAGCATTTTAAAGCCAGAGACGAGAGGAGGCTGTGACATATGGGGGCTAGTCCCAGGAAGGCCGCGTCACGTTACTAGGCAACGTGACGTGGTAAGGACACAGAGAAGATCCGGAACCCACGGTGAAACAGCGATGAACGGATTGTGACAAGCAGTTTGAACAGGAGTGATGATTTTCTTTCATACAGGTGGTGAGAGTCCACGATCCAGTACTCTAAGGAGGAGGCAAAGATTCCCAAACCCCAAGAACTCTATAACCCCCCCTGCTCCCACCTCACTTGCATCTCAGTCTTGTCTTTGTCTCCACTGGAGGAGGTTGAAGTATGAAGATGTGCATTTGATTCTTCAGTAAGAGGGGTTCATTTCCCCTCAGAGTATAGTGATTGTTTGGAGAGATGTATCTGGAGTATAGGTAGTGGCATATATTTCACATATTGGGATTTAGTCACAAACCTTTCCACGAATGTCGGGGCTTGTCCTTTGCCTCCTTCTGTTGGTTTGTCGATATTCTCCTATTCCAGATCCTGTTATGTTTCAGCACTGGTTTCCTCCAGTAGTAGAGCTGAGTGACTATTGGTACTTTATTTTTAATTTTATATTTGGCACTCTATAAGCCTGTTATTATATATATTTGATATATATGCACGTGACCTTGGGACACATATATTTTTTAGATAATTCCCCTTTATTTCGTATTTTTATGTATGCCTCATGTTTTCGCACACGTACATTTTTAACCCTTAACGGCTTTTTGCTGGTATAATTTTTTAATGCATGCTAGATATTTTTGTGCGCTTACTTTTTTGGTGGTTAACCTGGGATGTAACTGTATTTGTGTATACCCCGTCAAGGGGGTGTGAAAGCAGTCAATGAAGAACTCTCTAAGTGGAACATAAATTAGGTTCATATAGATTTTATTGTAAAGGCCATTACCTTCATCTTGGAACATAACTACTTTTTATTTGAAGGAAAATATTATAATCCAATTAGAGTGACAGGGACACCATTCGCTCTGTCATACACTAAAATTTATATTTAAATAATCCATTTGAAGTGAATGCTGTCCAATACCATCGCTATATATATGATATTATAATATTATGGAGAGGCCCTAATTTTGAAAAAGAAAGTTTATGAAACTATATTAACCAAAGTAATTATAATTTAAAGTTTACAGGGAAATATTCAAAGGAATATATTGAGTTCCTGGATTTTAAGTTAAATGTGGATAGCAATACTAAATTAGTTGTTTCAAATTTCCGGAAACCAATGGAGAAGAATAGCTATATAAATGCCAAAAGTGCCCATAGACGAAAATGAATTGACAATGTACCATATGGCCAATACCTCAGAATGAGGAGGAATTGCAATCATATCCAAAATTGTCATGGTTATATAAAATGATAAAATGTATATATAAAAAAAATTCTGCTATATACTTTCATTATTTATTTTATCCCCTGTTCCTGTAATTCCATTCTGAAATTGTGAGCTTTTCAGTTCCTGTTAGAAATGAAAGTGCAGAACACTGTTATATTCCACAAATTGGCTGCACACTCCTATTTATAAATGTCTCTAATTGGCCACAGCAGAGAAGGTAACCTAAGTTACAACATGGCAGCTCCCATTGTTTTATAGACACTACAACTTTACACTTATTTTGTCACTAATTAAACAGCTAATAAAACTTTATAAAATACATCCACATGTTATTCTCAGACTAATCTTGTCTTTGAATATATCATTCTATCTAGCATTTATTTAGTGTTTAATGTCCCTTTAAGGAAAAAGGGTTCAATGCCAATCTATTGGAAGGAGCTACAAATAGAGCAATGTTAGCAGATAGGCTCAACCTTTTGAGACCAAAGAAGAAGAATATGAATAATAATATTAAATATTAAACAAAAAGATTTATGGTTTAGCTGATAAATCAGGTTTATTACCACCAATAATGAAGATTCCTCATTGTTACAGAATGTTCTAAAGAAACACTGGAGTATTTTGAGGGCTGATTCTATATTATGCCCTACTTTAGAGGATACCCATCAAGTTATTTTTAGAAAAGGGAAGAACCTAAAGAATCTATTAGCTCCTAGTAAGCCATGTTACCCATGAGAAAAAAAGACAACTGGTTGAGTTAGATTAAAAGCACTTTTAAATATGGAAAATCAATATGCAATATGTGGCCATATTAATAATGGAATTTTTTTTTATGATTCTAGTAAATCTTAAGAGTTCACTATTAAGGTCAGAAGCAATTGTTATTCTACATATGTTGTATACCTGTTAACTTGTGGGTGTGGACTCCTTTATGTAGGACGCACTAAATGAAAGATAAGGACGAGAGTGAATGAACATATATATATAACATTAGTGTAAAGAAGAGTGCTGAAAGGAATTCAGCACCAGTAAGTGTGCCCACCACAAATATATTTGGTCACAAAGTGAATTGACTAATCAAATAAAAACCTCACAGTAATGAGAGTAAAGATCCTAAAGACAACAATAGTAATAGCTGTAATGATAATTGTTAAATTATAGATTATACTGTAGTTTGCGCACCCATCACCAGGAAGCATGCAGCTGTACTTGTTACATTTGAATTCTATTTCCCATACAAATATATATAACATTAACAACATTAATAAGAAGCCCATACAACATAATGTACCTCATCACTTTTTGAAATGCCACAATAGTAATCCAAATTTGTTAAAATTACAGGTGATAGATTGGATTGCGCCTAATACTATAAATAGATTGTTAAAAATGTAGACAACAGGAAGCATTTTGGATTTTCAAACTGAATACATTGAAAACTTATGGCTTCCATGTAGATCCTGATGTGCACTCCTTCAAGTGATTTTTAATAAATTAAAATATGAGATCCATCTAAAGATGACATTTCTTAATAGTAAGGGAGGAAGTGTAGTTTATTTTTATTTTTAGGGCACATAGCTTGTTTTATGCTTTGGAAGGAAATTCTTTACTTCATTGTAATCCTTGTATTTAAGAAAATAAAAATGATAGGTCAGTTAATATTGAATATTCAATATTTAACATTCAATTTTTATACGTGTATGTATTTTATGATGAGCTCTCTATTGTTTCTAAATAATAAAATTGTGATGATGTGCAAATATATGTTATAATTTTATAATTACTGGTGTACTAATATCCCAACCAGAGAATGCATAGTTTATGATATATAAGGAACTGGCATCTGTGATCAAGTATCCAACTTTTCAAAATTCCTCTTGAAAAAGTCTGGTCATAGCCCGGACGAAACGTGTAGGGGGTTATCTGAAATTCATTCTCCCACTGGACTATCCATAGTTTGCTCCGCATGGCTGCCTGCCAAAGTAAGCCGGAGACACTGAGGATCTGTCAGGGTGCCAGGAATCAGACTGAGACGAGAAGTGCAAAAATAATCACACCTTTATTAATAGCAAAAAATAATAAAAAGTCCACAAGTCAAATAACAAGCCAGGAATCAAAACAAGAGCTGGTAGTCAGACGAGCCGAGTCAGGAGCCAAAGCGAATAGTCAGATGAGCCGGAATCAGGAACAAGGAAAACAGCAGAGTCAGGAACAAGCCAGAGATCAGGAACCAGGAAGGACGTCAGGCAGCCAGGTAATACACAGGAACTCTCACAAACAGGTCTGAGACAACACAAAGGCAAAGCATACTGAACAGAGGCCCTTTAAATAATAAGTGATGACATCACAATTCTGAGACTGAATCCTGTCTCACATGAATGATGCACACCAGTCTGGCCATAAAAGGAAGTGCAGGAATTGAGCAGCATCCCCCACAATGCACCATAGTCAGGAAGAGAGGTGAGTAAAATGGCTGTCAGCAGCACATGGCAAACACAACAGGGAAAAAACCCTGACAGTACCCTCCCCTCAATGACCCCTCCCCCGCGGGAGGACAAAAGGCTTATTGGGGAAACGGGCATGGAAGGCATGGAGGAGGGCGGGAGCATGAACATCAGAGGAGGGAACCCAAGAACACTCCTCTGGACCATAGCCTCTCTAGTGAACCAAATACTGTACACGGCCCCTGGACATACGAGAGTCAATACTGCTGCTGATCTCATACTCCTCATGGTAGTCAACAAAGATAGGACGGGGACCAGGCAACACAGTGGTAACCCGATTACAAACCAATGGTTTCAAGAGGGAGACATGAAAAACATTGGAGATGCGCATAGCAGGAGGAAGGTCAAGAGCGTAGACCACAGGATTAACCAGTCGGAGTATTCGAAAAGGTCCAACATATCGGGGAGACAATTTATTGGAAGGCACACGAAGGTTCAAGTTGCGGGAGGACAGCCAAACTCTCTCACCAACCTGGTAGGAAGGTGCGGGCAGATGTCTACGATCAGCCTTGAACTTTTGGCGCTGCATAGAACGATGAAGGCAATCCTGAATCTGCACCCACGTGGAGTCGGAGTTGCCGGAGATGCTCCTCCAAAGCCGGAATACCCTGAGACATGAATGAATCGGGCAACAAGGATGGTTGAAACCCATAATTCGCCATGAACGGGGATATCTTGGAGGAAGCATTAATAGCACTATTACGAGCAAACTCTGCCCAAGGTAACAGTTCAGACCAATTATTGTGGTGATCTGAGACATAGCAAAGGAGGAAATGTTCCAGAGCTTGATTAGACCATTCTGCAGCCCCATTGGATTGAGGGTGATATGCCGAGGAGAAGGAAAGCTGGATCCCCATTTGAGCACAAAAGGAACGCCAAAATCTGGAGACAAACTGGCTACCCCGGTCCAACACTATCTCCTTGGGTAACCCATGTAAACGGAAGACCTCCCGGGCAAAAATTGAAGCAAGCTCCTGATCGGTAGGCAGCTTCATCAAGGGAATGCAATGTGACATTTTAGAAAAACGGTCAACCACCATAAGGATAACAGTATTGCCATTGGAAACAGGGAGCTCGACAATGAAGTCCATGGAAAGATGTGTCCAAGGACGCTCACCATTAGCAATAGGTTGAAGAAGACCCACAGGAAGACGTTGAGGAGTCTTATTCTGTGCACAAACTGAGCAGGAGGCAACATACGCAGCAACATTAGCATGAAGACCTGGCCATCAGAATTGCCGAGTGACAGACCAAATCATTTGGTTCTTGCCTGGGTGACCTGCGGCTTTAGGATAGTGGTAAGTGTGCAAAAGTTTAGTTTGAAGATTCTCAGGAACAAAACACTTACCACTAGGTTTCTCAGGAGGTGCATTGGTTTGTGCAGCCAGGATCTCCTCCCCCAAGGGAGAAGTCAAATTAGTACGTATGGTAGCCAAAATATGGTCAGGAGGTATAACAGGAGTAGGTACAGACTCCTCCTTGGACAGAGGCGAAAATTGTCGAGAGAGGGCATCAGCCCTAACATTCTTGCTATCAGGCAGGTAGGAAACCACCTAATTAAACCGAGACAAAAATAGCGCCCATCTGGCCTGTCGGGCGACAAATGTTTTGCTTCAGATAGATAAGTTAAATTCTTGTGGTCAGTAAGAATGAGCACTGGCACGCTAGTACCCTCGAGAAGATTCCTCCATTACTTAAGTGCCAAAATTATGGCCAGTAATTCCCTGTAGCCAATTTCATAATTGCACTACACTGGAGACAATTTCTTAGAGAAGAAACCACACGGATGCAAGGAACCATCAGGCATAGGACGTTGAGACAAGAGGGCACCTACTCCAGTCTCAGACGCATCGACCTCAAGAACGAAAGGCAGGACAGGGTTTGGATGAGCCAGAACTGGAGCGGCAGCAAAGGCAGTCTTAAGACTATCAAAGGCCTTAATGGCAGTAGGTGACAAATGGAGTGGATCATTCTCTTTACTGGTCATGTCTGTGATAGGTTTGACCAAGGAAGAAAAGTTTTTAATAAACTTTCTATAGTAATTGGCGAACCCCATAAAACATTGAATAGACCAAAGACCAACTGGGCGAGGCCACTGCAGAACTGCAGATAACTTGTCAGGATCCATGGAGAACCCTGCAACGGAGATAACATAACCTAGGAAGTCTGATGGAACTCACATTTCTCGAGTTTACAAAACAGGCCGTTCTCACGTAGTCTCTGAAGAACCCGTGTAACATCAGAACGATGAGCCTCAAGTGTGGGTGAGTGTATGAGGATGACGTCTAAGTACACCACAACACACTGTTGCAACATATCTCATAGGACATCATTAATAAATTGCTGAAAAACAGCAGGATCATTACATAGGCCAAAGGGCATTACAAGTTACTCATAATGCTCGCTCCTGGTGTTAAATGCTGTTCACCATTCGTGGCCCTCCTTAATCCTAACGAGATTGTACGCTCCTCTCAAATCAAGTTTAGTAAAGACCGTAGCTCCCTTGAGGCGGTCAAAGAGTTCCGTAATAAGCGGAATAGGGTAAGCATTCTTAATGGTAAGACGATTAAGACCCCGATAATCAATACATGGTCTTAACTCGCCACCCTTTTTCTTCACAAAGAAGAAGCCAGCCCCTGCAGGAGAGCAGGATTTGCGGATGATCCCCCGCGACAGAGCATCGGCAACATACTCCTCCATAGCACAATTCTCTGCAACAGACAGAGGGTAAACCCGGCCCGAGGAGAAATGGCTCTGGGTTGCAGGTCTATGGCACAATCATAAGACCAGTGAGGAGGCAATGTACAGGCACGCACTTTGTCAAACACGTCTAGGAACTCTCAGTACTCCTCTGGCAATTGAGAAACCGAAGAAGTGCACAAGACTTTAACTGGTTTCCGAAGACAAGTGGAAATACATTGCAGGGACCACGACAAAATTTTGGACCTGCGCCAGTCGAGACTGGGATTGTGCTTTTGGAGCCAGGGATAACCTAGAACAACCGGAAAATGCGGAGAGTTTATCACCTGGAACTGGAGGGTTTCAAAATGGAGAGCCCCAACAGCCATGGACAACGAAGCAGTTTCGTGAATAACGAGTGCAGGCTGAAGGGGCCTGCCATCAATGGCCTCAATAGCAAGCGGAACGTACCGAGGCAAAACAGGAATGGAGTGCTTTGATACAAAAGCACTGTCAATGAAATAGCCCGCAGCACCGGAGTCAACAAGAGCCTGGGTGACTATGGAGGAGTCCACCCAGGAAAGGACAACCGTGACCAAAGGTTTCTCCTTAAGCGGTTCCGGGGACAAGGATAAACCACCCAAGGTCTGCCCCCGACAGGACCTTAGGTGTGAGCATTTCCCGGCCGTGTAGGACAAGACTTCAAAATGTGGCAATAGAGGCAGAGCCCCTCCCTCCTCCTAAAGGCCCTCTCCTACGCAGAGAGACGTGTGAATCCCAGCTGCATCGGCTCAGCAGTACCTGGTGACTCAGGACCAGGAGGCATGGGAGGAGAGGGAGGCATGGGTGGGAACGAACACGTAGGAGACAACGGAACAGGAGGCTTCCGCAAGCGCTCCTTGAAAGAGGGCCTCTCTCTGAGTCTGATGTCAATTAGGATCAAAAAAGACACCAATGCCTCGAGATCCTCTGGTAAATATCTGGCAGCAACTTCGTCTTTAATCGCATCAGAGAACCCATGAAAGAAGGCGGCAACAAGGGCTTCATTGTTCCAACCTACCTCTGCGGCAAGCGTACAGAACTCAATAGCATACTGAGCAACAGATCTTGTACCTTGCTGAATGGACATGAGTCGTTTAGCAGCAGAGGAGGAGTGAGCAGGAACATCAAATACCCTTCGAAAGGAGGCCACAAATTCAGGGTAATTTGAAATCACAGGTTTATTAGTTTCCCACAAGGGATTAGCCCAGGCAAGAGCTGTGTCAGAGAGTAACGAGATGAGAAATCCCACCTTAGCTCTGTCAGCTCTGAAGTAAATGCCCACCTGGTTCAAAAACCCTCTGCACTGAATAGGATTGCCTCCATATCGTTGAGGTAGAGGTGCAGAACTGGACATGCTCCTGGTAGGCATAGGTGCAGCAGCGGAAACATTAGCAGCCATAACTTGCAGAACACTTTGGTCCAAATGTGCAGTGCGAGTCAGCAGGGTTTGCAGGGCTAGTGCAAATTGATCCAAGCGGTGATCCTGTACATCCATCCTGGAAATGATGGCAGGTAAAGGTGGATTATTAGCACCATCAGGATTCATGGCCTTTGCGTAATGTCAGGGTGCCAGGAATCAGACTGAGACGAGAAGTGCAAAAATAATCACACCTTTATTAATAGCAAAAAATAATAAAAAGTCCACAAGTCAAATAACAAGCCAGGAATCAAAACCAGAGCTGGTAGTCAGACGAGCCGAGTCAGGAGCCAAAGCGAATAGTCAGACGAGCCGGAATCAGGAACAAGGAAAACAGCAGAGTCAGGAACAAGCCAGAGATCAGGAACCAGGAAGAACGTCAGGCAGCCAGGTAATACACAGGAACTCTCACAAACAGGTCTGAGACAATGCAAAGGCAAAGCATACTGAACAGAGGCCATTTAAATAATAAGTGATGACATCACAATTCTGAGACTGCATCCTGTCTCACATGGATGATGCACACCAGTCTGGCCATAAAAGGATGTGCAGGAATTGAGCAGCATCCCCCACAATGCACCATAGTCAGGAAGAGAGGTGAGTAAAATGGCTGCCAGCAGCACATGGCAAATACAACAGGGAAAAAACCCTGACAGGATCAGCAAACGTGAAATGGAACTGTAAACGCCTGGGGATAGGTTTGCTTGGCACAATCTGTGATCTTTTTCTAGTGTGGCATGTGATACTCTGCCCGTGTTTTGGAAACTACAAGCGGACAATAGTTATCACTTACTTGAATGTAAGTTTGCATATGTATCTATCCTGTTTTAATATAATACATTTTCTGAATCTGAGCTGCGCTCTTTTTCCACTTTTTATTTCATACCTTTTTTAGTCAATTTTGGATCTAGAATTTATGATTATTCCTGTTCCTTTGTTGGCACAGATAATGGGGTTTTATTTTAACCTTTTCTTTATTTCTTCTAAGGAGGGAGCTTTAAGACCAGTTCTGGATCTAAAAGCTCTGAATTCATTTCTCAGAGTTTCTTTCTAATAAAGACTATTATGACTTTTCCTGCTTTTTGTTATGCAAGCTCAGTTTATGTCCACAATAGGTTTATGTGATGCTTATCTTTATATTCCTACTCTCAAGGAACATTTTTTTTCCTATGCTTGCATTTCTGGACTAGCATTTACAGTTTTGTTGCTCTTCCATTTGGTCTGGGTAATACTTTCCTTGTGTATCCTTTGTCTGCAATCAGAACTGACGGTGTTGTAGTGTTTCCTTTTCTGGACAATATTTTGATTCAAGCTTCATCTTTTTATTTAGCAGATTCTCTCACCAGCACACTGTTGTTGTTTCTTCAACAACTTGGTTGGAAAATCATTTTTTTCCAAAGAGTTTGCTGGTTCCTCAGACTAAGGTTGTTGTTTCTAAGGGTCCAGATGGATTCAGTTCTATGAGTTTTTCCTTGACTAATCTAAGGATGAAGCTAGTGTCTGCTTACCTAAACCTTCAGTCTCTTTCTTATCTCTTAATTGCTCCTTGTATGGAGGTGTTAGGTCTCTTGTTTGCGGCTTCAAATGCTATTCCATTTGTTTCTTTATGATGCCTCCTCAGTTTTGTATGTTTCGGCAGAGATGTAGGTTTTTTTACTCTGCTAACTCAAGGACTCATCTAGATTTCTGAACAAGTTAGTCTCTGTCTTGATGGCAGAATCATCAGCTTATTTCGCAGGGGGGGGGGGGGCTTCTTTTGTGTTTATCCTATTTGATCTGTATTTTCTACAGGTGCAAGTTTTTCAGGATGGCAGGCCATCTGGGGGTCTCAGAGATTGTAAGATGTATTGTGGTTTCCTCTGGGGTGAGGTTTCCTATTTTTATTTTAGAACTCCATGCAATTTTCAGGGTCCTTTAGAGTTGGCATCTGTTGGAAACAAAGTCTGATCTCTGTTTTCAGATAGACTATGTTTCAGCAGTAGCATATGTCAATTATCAAAGGGGAACTTTCAGTTCCCTAGTCATGAAGAAAGTCTCATGAATTCTTTCCTGGGGAGAAATCAATTGTTGTTAATTTCTGCTGTTCATATTCCTGGATTGTACAAATGGGAAATCAATTTTCTTAGTCGCTAGTCTTTGCATCCAGTAGAGTGGTCACTTCATCTAGATGTCTTTTTCAGATAATGGTTCTCCCAGAGTTAGATCTGAGGGACTTTCGGTTGAATCTCTAACTTTCCAGGTAGTGTGCAAGGTAGGTCCATAGATCCTCAAGCAGTGTTTGTAGATGCTCTGGTAGTTCTGTGGTCATTTCGACTAGCTTATATTTTTTCCACCTCTGGTTCTTCTTCTCAGAGTAGTTGTCTAAATCAGATTAGAGGGAGCGTTAGTGATATTAGCTGCTCTGGCTTGGTCTCTTAGAGTTTAGTATGTGGATTCAGAGTCCAGTTGCCCTCTTTGGTCTTTTCCTTTTGCATCCAGGTTTTTTAGTCTTATGGTCTGTTTTTTCATACAGGTCTCAAATCTCTAAGCTTGGGGGCATGGAGATTGTACAAAAAGTTTTTAAGCAGAGAGGGTTCTCTGATTCTGTTATTAAACCTCTGATACGGGTTTATGAGCCTGTGTCCAGGAAATTTTACTATACGGTTTGGAGGACCTTTATTTCCTGGTGTAAGAAACATGGTTTTTTTTTTTCCTTTGAATTCTTTTAGATATCCTAGGATTTTGCAGGTTTTGTAGGTCGTTTGGATAAAGTTTATCCACCAGTTAATTTGAAGGGTCGGATTTCAGCTCTTTCAGTTTTTTCCTCTGGAAGATTTTTTGTTCAAGCTTTGGCTAGAGTTAAACCTGTTGATAAACACAATTTCTCCTTCTTGGAATCTTGGTTTTGAGGGGTTTGAAGACTATTCCTTTTGAGTCTATGCATTAAGTTTTGTATATATTTGCCTATTTCCTCTGCATTGAGATTCCTCTGCAACAGAGTTATCTGTTATTTCATGTGATCTTCCTTATCTTATTTTTTAAGGATAAGACAGTTTTTAGGACTAAATTTGCCTATGGTTATATTTTCTGTCTGCATCAGACAGGAACTTCTTTGTGTCCTAATCCCTACATTCTTCAGGTTTTTTTTTTTGCATATTTTGGATGTTGTTAGAGCATTATGTTAATACTATTATAGTTTTCACAGAAATTTCTAGTTTGTTTATACTCTTTTCTGGTTCCAGGAAAGGACAGGAAGCTTCTCAAATATAGACAGGGAAAAAGAAAAAAGGGTGTATTGCACTTTTAAAACTCTGTAATTATCGGTCCACAAGGGTACCCAGTGATGTAATAACAGTCCTGTCTAGCTCTCACTGAGGGGTAATTCCCCTGTCCCCCCCTCAAGTATTTTAGGATGCTGACAAAACACATGAAATAGTGTGAATCACCACTTGTGGATCATGTGTTCAAACTTTCCAAATCAACCGCTTCTGCGATCCTTCCAGCTTCCCCTGGTGTGGTGTTATCCACTTTCTGCTTTTCATACGGGTGCCCAGATCGCTAGTGCGATGTATTGATGAACGCTGGACAGATTCAGTGTTTTTCTGTCCCAGATCCTCAGGACCATCCTCCGTGACTGTGGCCTATCATTCGCAGTATAGCTAAGCACCACGTGCTCACTAGTGGCCTATCACCGTGAGCAAAAGAAAAAGAAAGTTTCAAGGAGCACCGTGGTGATAGTTAAAAATACTAAACTTTATTGCAAAATATTTCACAGGGTTTCCATACCCCGGGGGTAAAATAACATAAACAAGTTTACAGACAAATAACTGGCTGACCGGTTTTGGCTTTCACCTTATTCCAAGCCTGCTTAAAATGTGCAATGTCTTGCGTGCTTAAAACACTCTGTCTTGCAGCCTATTGGATAGTGGGATTCCCACACCTTTTCAACTTATCCAATCAGGCTTTTGTTGTGCCATAACTGTCCTGAACTCTCATTCAATCCGCTGCCTAAAACTGAATATTATTTTAATGTCTTTAAGTTACTGGCAACCTAAGGAAATAATGTTGATAAGTCAAGGAGCTTATAAAGGGGGAAGAGCTATTCATGAAATGGTGCTAGACACTCACTGCCTGACAACTCCTCATTAGACTAAACAATGCCCATAGCAAACAGACCTATACTGGCATAACAAGGGACTTAGAAGGGTTGTATAGCCAATCTTATTAATAATAAATGGTACAGATAGTAAAATTATATAAATTTATAAAGAAACTCCTTATGTTCAAAATGTTGTGGTGTATAGCTCTATGTTCTAGGTATCATAATATGTTACCCTAAGGTTTAAATTACCCATATATTATTGGTCTGTATCTTAATATAGGGCTCATTGTCCTCTAATGGCTCTAATTTAACAGACACTAAACTGGCATCCTCTGCACTTGCTCCCAGTGTGAAAGAATCAACAATCGATTTACCCTTTAATTCATCTAAAGGGCCTTCCTAATGTACATGAAGGACCAATGCAAATCCATTTATGCCATCTAATATAGAAGGTTGACCTAATAAATTCTCAGCTGGACCTTGTGGTCATAATTTAGAAACTGTGAATTTTATTTTATTTTCCATGTCAAATTTGCTGTGACCTACCAGAAATTGAGACCTTCTGGAACTCTGGTCTTCAGCCTGAAGATCGAGAAGGCCTCTCTTTCTCCTAATTTTCGGTTTCTATCCTCTCCTTTCTTTTGTGGAAGAACCTTTTCTATGATGGTCCACATGTAGGATCTCACATCTTTCTGATGGAAAACAGAAAAGTGATTAACTAGGGAGGTAGTTAGAGTTCCTGCTCTGATATCTGATAGGCGTTCCTTTATTCTCACTCTAGCCTCCCTAGTGGTGAGCCCAACATACTGGAAGGCACAATGGGTACATGATATAAGATACACCACATATGTGGAACAACAGTTCAGGCACAAACTTTTATGGAAATTTTCCCCTGTCACTGCGGAGTTAAAGACTTCCCCTCTGATCACTCTCTCACATGCTATACAGGCTTGATAATGGCACTGATAGGTACCATTGAATCTCAACCAAACCAGGAGGAGTTTACAACTTGTTCCCTGCATAGTCTTATGGGGGCTACCCTATTTCCTATTGTCCTGTTTCTCTTGTAGGCAAATATAACACCCCTTGACACTGTCTCTCTTAAACCATCATCTTCTGACAATAGATTAAAATGATTCCTTATAATCTGGCAAATTTGTGTATATTGTTGTGAGTACTCCATTGTGAAGGTAACCTTGCCACCTGCATTTTTCTCCAGTTTCCCTTTCCCAGTACTTAGAAGGCTCTTTCTAGTCACTCTTTTCACTGATTCTCTAGCCTTAGAAATGGTGGAAGTATTGTACCCCCTTTCGTACAACCTGCTAGATAAATCATCTGCTTGTTTCTCATATATGTCTGAATTAGTGCAATTTCTTTTGAGGCGGATGAACTGGCCCCTCGCTACACCCCTGAAACTCTTCTCGGATGGCGCAAATGGCAACTTGAGGCATGCAGGAGAGAATTCCCTGAGATGGGTTTTCAAAATGTTTCAGTGGAAATCTTTTTACCTGGAACCCCCTTCAGTGTAATGTCTAGAAAGTTGATAACAAACTCCTGAATTTCTGAGGTGAAACTAATACCCTCAATAAATTCCTCTAGACCTCTCACTGGACCTCTCCAGATGAATAGGAGGTCATCAATGAAGTGTCTGTACCACACTATTTCTTGCCTGAAGGGATTCCGCTCTCCATAGACGTGGGACAGCTCCCACCAACCCATAAATAGGTTGGCATAGGAGGGGGAAAACTTAGCCCCCATAGCTGTCCCACTCAAAATAGTTGTGGGTAAGAATTCAGTTACTCTAAAGACATAATCAACAAATTTGTTATCAGTATCATAACTTCTTTCCAGAAAGTACCAAATCGCCTCAAGACCTTTCTCATGGGGTATGGTGGAGTATAATGATCTCACATCCACTGTGAGCCATCTATAATCCATCTACCAAACCACATCAGAAAGGAGATTGAGTACATGTTTTGAATCAGATAAAAAGCTCCAGAGTGCTTACCAAGGGCTGTAATATGCCAAGCCACTCAGACAGGTGCTCAAGCAAGTACCCTTTTCCGCTCACAAATGGTCTCCCCTGGACATTTGAGGCAGACTTGTGGACTTTGGGTAGATGGTTGAACACAGGGATCACTGGATTATGTACCAACAAGTAATCTTTTGTGTCCTGATTGATGAATCCCAATTCTACCCCATCGTCCACGAGACCAATTTGCGTTGGAATGCCCTTGTAGGATCATACAACAATCCAGTGTAATCATGTTCATTTCTCAACTGCCTGTGTGCCTCCAGCATAAAATCTCTCATGTTGAGGACAACAATTGCCCCGCCCTTGTCTGCTGCCTTGATGACAATTTCTTTGTTATTACTTAGACTGCCCAAACCCCTTTTTTGATTCTTAGTTATATTAGAGGATTTGCCTCTTTGGACAACATATTGAAGTTTGGTCAAATCCTCTTCCACTCTTCTTTGGAATTTTTCCAAGAGTGGTCCCCTGCTCTGTATGGGGTAAAAAGAGGATTTACAATTTAGAGCAGGAGTTTTGGGTTGCATTGTCTGCCATTTCTTTCTCTTCTTGTTTGAGACTTATGATCCATAAGGCTTTTGTTGGAGGCAGGGTAACCTCCACCTTAATATATTTCTGCTCATTCTACTAGTTTAATTGCCATTTCTTGGGGGGTTTTTAGGAATGAGGCTTCAGTTGTCCAACTTTACAAGGCAGCTTTTGGATCTTCTTTGTATATTTTTACTATGATGGTCCACATCACTGTAGAGGTTGTTAAAAAGTAAATATGCACACAATAAACTATTAGTGGTTGTGTTTAAAATGGGGTTATGTTACAATAAAAGACTACTTCTTTATATAAAGTGGGCCCCAACCACTGATTAAGTAAGTAGGGGCCCCAAAATTTCTAGTGGCGGCCCTGTGCATCCACATAGCAAAGAGATATACAAGTCAAGTGTTAATAGTAAATTATTTCATTGAAAGTTGCCCAAAGTCCTTATAACTATATTGCATAAAAATAACTGGCCTACTGAACAAACTATTTCAAAGGCAGCTAAGCTAAGTGCATGAATTCTTATTTGGATGTCATGTTGAGCGCTTAAATATATTGGATGGTTACAGATAATATAGAATAAATTGTGCATGCTGTAGTCTTATTAAGGCAAGTGTGTTCTGAATGGAGCACATGAGTACAGGAAGTATCTTGCAAAACCATGGTGAGTAAACATGAACCTGCTTGTAGATCATTGTATAACCCAGGAGACATTATGAGCATGTGGGGGACTCAACTGTGGCATTTAGAAATGTTATGGAAATGTATAGAAGCTGAAAACTTTCCAATAATAGTTATGGACAGATTTTTCTGGCCAACTTCATGCACACTCAGGCAACACGATCTGTTAGATTATTTAATCGTACCTAGTTCTAGACCATACAACTAGGGGTTGTAAAAAGATGACCTCAAAGCTAACTATCAAGTGCGCAGAAATACTGGAGCGCCATCTTTTGGACATGTAAAAAACTGCTCTATCTTTCTAATTCAGGGCAGCCAGCACATATGTGAAGTAGGGAATAGCAACCCTTAGACCAGGGTTAGTGTAGATTTTTGAGAGTGTGTGAACGAATAAGAAAAAACTAATTTCTTGCATACGCATGCTACTTAAAAAAAAAAATATATATAAATATAAATGTCATTTTTTTGTTAACGATTTAAGGATGTTAAACAGTAAATACATGCGAGACATAATTATGTATTCCAAACAAAGATTAGCCTTAGAGTAATATGTAGATGTATTTTGTAATTTGCTTAAATACTGAAAATATACGTAAGTGTAAAGGTTTACTTGCTATAAAGTACTTTGGTTTCAGTAAAGTAATGGCTGCCCTGATTGAACTCATTTTCTGTTTTATCTTCGCTTATGCAAGCAAAGCTGTGTGGAATTCCTTCCTTTATCTCCTGTTTTATATCTATTCCTAATTGTCATCAGCAGCGTAAACAAAAAAGAGGCAACTTAAGTTCAAACATGGCAGTGCCCATTACTTTATAGAAAATGGAATTTAGAAAACCAACACTACTCAGAGATAAATTACAGGAAAATGTAACAAAATAAATAATGATAGTATGTTGTTTTTTTAACTACACATAATTAAACATTTTATATTACAATAATATACTGTTTGATAAAGTGACATGGAAATAAAAATGATACTTTCATGATTCATATAGAAAATGCATTTAAAATAAAATAAAAAAATACTTTTCTATTCAAATTTCCAAGAGTATATCTAGATAACTTGAGAAGCATGCTCGTCTTTATTAACCCCTTAACAACCAGCGCCGTACCCTGTATGACGCTGGTCGTTATGCCCTCTCTGACTCTCTCTGCCGCAATCTCGCTAAAAATAGCGAGATTGAGCTATTTCTGCATGCCCCATGAGTGGTGCCGATCGTTGGTGGGGTAAGGAGGGAGGCGGGTGAGTGGCCCATCGATGGAGGTGGGCAGGAGGTGGGTGTTAGAGACGGGACCACTACGCTATGGAAAAAAAAGCGTAAGAGCGGCAGTGAGTGGGAAGGAGGGGGGAGGAGGGGGAAGCAGGGAGAGGGGGCTCATGTTGTAAAAAGTGGGGTAGAGGGTGGGAAATCGATCTGGTAGGGGGAGGGGGTAGTGTAATGAGGGGGGGCAGCTACACTACAGGAAAAAAAGGGTTTGGTTTTTTATTTAAAAAAAAAAGACTAAAAACTGCAGCAAACTGGGTACTGGCCAGTATCTAAGATGGCAGCCAATAGGTAGAGGGGGGATGCTTAGAGAGCTGTTGGGGGGGGGTCAGGGAGATTGGGGGGTACGGGGGGATCCTACACTGCAGAAAATATAAAAAAAAAAATATTTTAAAAAAGCCTTTTACTTTAGTACTGGCAGATTTTCTGCCAGTACTTAAGACGGGTGGTTGTCATTAGATGCAGGACACAGCATAGAAGGTACAACGCTATTTTATTGCAGAGCATAGAAGAAGTAAACAGCTTGTACAACACATCTAACTTAGTAACTGCGCCATAGACTATAACGTCTATAAGCCACGCCCCCATCCGGTGACGTCACCTGCCACTCTCATCACATCTTCCCCTTTTTTCAAAGGACAAAGCATACTTTTTGTTTTTTTAGAGTACAACAAATAACAAGTTAAAGAGAATATATATGAACAACAAGAAATACAATCCTGACTTGAACATCGGGGTAGACTACCCTAGTCCACAGTGACCATGGGATTATTCTGCCCATTCTTCTGGTCACTGCTCTAACTACAGTGCTAATCCCGGTAGCGGGCTGGAAGTTTCACAACTCTTCCACTTGACGTCATTTTACATGAACTGTCCTCTGATACAGAAGAAGGTGATTGAGAGTCTGCTGGAATCAAATAAGTCTGCTCCTGTGTCATCTTGAAGGCAACCTTGGTTCCCATTACAATAAGGGTAACCTGCCAATCTTTGTCTGAACCGTTCAACAACAGACCCTTCAAAAGACACTTCTGGACCCTCCTGGTCACTATCCACCCGCATTTCCTTAATGTATTCAGTTTTACACGCCACTTCAAAATGGCCCATTTGTTTACACTTTCTACATCTTTTATCTTTAGCGAGCATATGACATTCTGATCATGGGTACGGTTACACCGCGTGCAGCGAGATCCACTTCTGGGCCTATCTGTTGCCCTTGGTCTACCACTCACACTGTGCCTTTCACCTGCAGCTCTCCTGAACTGCTGCACTTCATTCACAATACTCTCAGACCTCAGATCAACACTTTGCTTTTTCACCAGTTCACTCTGGTGGGCCATCCTAATAGCCCCATCTAACGTTAATTCAGCCTCCAACTGAGTGAGACCTCAGCATCTGCAATTCCTATGACAATTCTGTCTCTGATTTGCTCCTCTTTAGCAACATCAAACTCACAGAATTCAGCTAGTTCATACAGGCTGCCCACAAATGACTCCACAGTTTCTCCCATACGTTGAGCACGTTTGTGAAAACAGGCCCTCTCATGAATAACATTTCTTTTGGGCACAAAGTGAGCACTGAGTTTGTTCATAACTATTTCAATGTCAAATTCTTCCCCTTCTTGGAATGTAAAGGCATTAAACACTGGCTCCACATCTTTCCCCATAGAGAATAAAAGATAATTAACTTGTACTTCACCACTCTCCTTGTCCAGCTTGGAAGCAATCCTGAAGTATTGATACCACTGACGCCATGTGGGCCAAGCTGCAGGCTGAGAGAAATCAAAAGAAATCAAAAATCATTACTCAGGAAACAGAAGCGCAGGCAAGTATTTCTGACACCATGTCATGAGATGCAGGACACACCATAGAAGGTACAACACTATTTTATTGCAGAGCATAGAAGAAAACAGCTTGTACAACACATCTAACTTAGTAACTGCGACATAAACTATAATGGCTATAAGCCATGCCCCCATCCGGTGACGTCACCTTCCACTCTCATCATAGGGGTGACCATTGTGGGGTGGGGGAGGGAAGACAGCTGTTTGAGAGGGATTAGGGAGGAATCAGGGGGTGAGATGTGTCAGGTGGGAGGGTAATATATACACTAAAGCTAAACTTAACCCTACAAGTTACCTAATTAACTCCTTTACTGCTGGGCATAATACAAGTGTGGTGCGCAGCGACATTTATCGGCCTTCTAATTACTAAAAAGCAATGCCAAAGCCATATATGTCTGCTATTTCTGAACAAAGGGGATCCCAGAGAGCATTTACAACCACTTGTGCCATGGTTGCACAAGCTGTTCATAAATAATTTTAGTGAGAAACCTAAAATTGTGAAAAAGTTAACAATTTTTTTATTTAATCGCATTTGGTGGTGAAATGGTGGCATGAAATATACCAAAATGGGCCTAGATCAATACTTTGGGTTGTCTACTAAAAAAATATATAGTTTTGATAGGTAAATATAAAAAAGGCCTTTATTTCTGTTTAAATGTAGTGATGGCAAAAATGCTAAAAATGCTCTGATCTTTTGGGGAAATTCTTGTCTGAAATGCCTGGTCCTTATAGGGGTTAATATACATTGTTGCAATTAACTTTCCTGTCCCTTTAATTAATTATATAAACTTAGGATGCATAAGAAAAATATATTATTAGGCGCTATAATCACAACCGATGAAGCCAAAACGTAATGTGGTAACATAGAGGCAAATGTGCCAGAAATCTTGGGCACTCATAACATACTTTCCCCATCTTTGCCCTTAGTACCACCACTAGAGAGTCTGCTTCTCTATAAGTGATGCTATGGTTAGGATCTAGAAGACGTCTTCATGTTTAGTGTATTTAGACTGCTGTCTGCATTGGAGTACTGTGGTGAATATGTTCTGCTTGAGTATGCTCTGTACTGTGTCTGTCATTATTTTGATGTGATATGCTTGTCTGCCCCTTTAAGCTATGCTAGTTAGCATTCACCGGTTTGTGGCTTTTTATGAACTGTTTACAGGTCAATGAAGGTAAAAAATATAAATAAAATCTGAAGTTGCCATATATGACAGTAACAAATTTGAGTTTCCTCCTAGATAGAATAATTCACTTTAACAACTAGAAGAAAGATAATGCCCATAATTCTTTATTTCTTTATTTGACACAAAATTTGAACTAGAGATACCTATTATATAGAGATTCTTGTGAAACTCTAAATCATGTCTAAAAATATATTATTTTCAATAGGTAGTATTGAGAGTGTGTCAGAGAATATATATCTTATAAATGTGCATCAAGCTATGGGATATTTATTGTCTTACATGGCGAAGTCACCGTTACTGCTTGAACTATGAAAATGAGCAGCGGCAATAATGTCTGTCAAGAGAGGTAGGAAATCAAAAGTATGATGGTCTATAAGAAAATCAGATAGCACCTATACTCACTCAAGTAAATGGCACTTCTGCATTTAGGAAATCATTTGAAACCTAAATACAGTATGCAGAAACAGGGAAGATACGGAAGAGGAAATTAAACACAAAGTAAAGGATTATTGCATAGCAAGTCACCAGCAATAAAACAGCCATTTTTCATTCTTGTAGACAAAAGCTTTGCTGGAGTTTAGTGCTTCTGACATACTGCAATATTACACTGTGATTATGTATGTTTCTCTCATGCAGTTCTTAAAAAGCAGACACCTGACATACACACATATCTGCTGGATCTACTCATATTGGCCTATGAACTATGGTCTTATTCTGGGGGGGGACTGTCTCTTGGCCATACCTCAGGCAATTGTGTATGTGGCCAAACCAGGAGAGGTATGATTCGGTGTCTTTGTCACTGGATATTTTCCTGCACTATTTGTTGCCCCCTCCTGTACGTTTTGTTCTCATTACTATTACAAAAGTCATTTACAGGCAGCACCTAATACCACCATCAGGCACAGATATGGACAGCCAACCAACAAAAATGAAATCCAAACTGTGGGCATCTTTTACAAAAATGACCTATATTGGTTCACATGGGCTAGCAAACAACGTTTTAACCCTATACATGGCCCTTAATATTTCTTCTTGCCCCTGGCTTGCATTGTCTGTTTGTACTGTTCCATTCGGATTGATACCTGTTGCTGAATTCTGGCCTGATTCTGGCAACATATCTTGTGTCCTTCCTTGTATTGACTCCTATCATGCTGTTGCTGACTTTTGGCCTTTTGCTGACTTCTCTTTCCAGAGTCCAGGCCCGGACTGAACGTCGGGCATACTGGGCAAATGCCCGGTAGGCCACGCGGTAAATTAGTCCCGCCCACCGCATTCAACAATTTTTTTGAGAACTGAGAATATTTATATATATATATATATACAGTATATATATATATATATATATATATATGTATTAAAAGTTTATTTTTATGTGCCAGTGTACTGTATTATTAATCATTTTTTGCCAAATGCCTGTTTTACAATCATGCATTGACTTTTCCACCTATCAAGCTTTGCTTTAGTCATTAGCCAATCATATTTCCTATTAATTTTAAATATCGTCCGCCGACCCGGCCGCACACTCTCAGATCAGACCGGATTACTGACTGAGCAGCACTAACTGAGTGACAACATCCGGCACACGGCTGCACTACAATGATGCCGCATGTCGGTGCCGTGTCAACGTGACACTCATAGAGGCCGGTGTTCTTGGAAAATGGCGAACTTGTGAAATTAGCGAACCACGTCACTTCCTGTGACATGGGATCAGCTGTTTCACAAAGTTTGACCATATTGTGCATGCGTTCTAGCATCATTACATACCTGGCCGCATACGTCCCTGCTACAGTTTCCAGACCCATGAAATTCATGGACCCTCTGTACCGCACATGCGTGGCATTTGAAGCTCTGTCAATACCGCACCCTCTTTGCAGTATGATCAAAGCCTCTACTGGTCAATCTTGTATGACCAAGCAAACAGTTTTGAACAATTCATTTCTTTAATGTCAGTGTAACTGTAATGGGTATAAATGTATTGCAAAGCGAGGCGCGGTATGGTCATACAAGATTGACCTGTAGAGGCTTTGATCATACTGCAAAGCGGGCGCGGTATTGACAGAGTTTCAAATGCTGCGCATGCGCAGTACATAAGGTCCATGAATTTCACAGGTCTCAAAACTGTAGCAATGACATATGCGGCCAGGTATGTAATGATGCTAGAACACATGCGCAATATGGTCAAACTTTGTGAAACAGCTGATCTCACGTCACAGGAAGTGACTGTAACGCTCGTGGGATACTCCTCTATCAGACCAAACTCGGCCAGTAGTCTTGTTATCCCGGCGTTGAGTCGGAATTATAGGGAATATCCCAGAGCAGTGAAAGTTAGTAAGATGAGGAAGGCGGCACTCACCACAGGCAAGACAGTCCCCAGCAGCAATGGCAGAGCATTCCAAGGATGAACCACTAGAATGGTCAGGCAGGCAGTGTTTGGCAACAGTAAAGCAGTCCATGGGCACACCACTAGAATGGTCAGGCAGGCAGGGTTTAGTAACATTAAAGCAGTCCAAGGGCACACCACTAGAATGGTCAGGCAGGCAAGGTTTGGCAACAGTAAAGCAGTCCAAGGGCACACCACTAGAATGGTCAGGCAGGCAGGGTTTGGCAACAGTAAAGCAGTCCAAGGGCACACCACTAGAATGGTCAGGCAGGCAGGGTTCAGAAAAAGTAATTCAGGCACATAGATACAACGATCTGTCACACTCAGAAGCACACAAAGTAACACCTATACTTGAGCGGTGACAGATCATTTGTAAAAACTTTAAATAGGCGCAGGATTCACGCCACAGAGGTCCGACCGGCATCAGGAGTGTGTGGCAATTACGTCAGCACTGCACGCATCTGGACCCAACACTACCTCTGGCGAGCAGGGAAGGAGACGTCGCGCCCCTAGCAACGGCTAGAGCATTGCGGCATGACAGTGATGTGGTTTGCTAATTTCACAAGTTCGCCATTTTCCCAGAACACCGGCTGGGCCCATCCCGATTCAACTGAGTGACCAAGTGCAAGCCACCAGTGTCCAGCTGAGCAGAGAGGACCTTTTGTTTGCTATACGTCACTGGCCCAGTTTTACTCCGCTGCCAATTTAGGGGAGATTGGATTAAAATTTTTGAGATTACCCATCTGAAGTGAGAGACAGCTGTCTTAATACTTAAATCTTAGCATGTTATATTACATTTTGCAGAGTAAAAGCTACAAAAAGGAGCTCCAGAACTGAATTAGCATTAGGTTAATATAGAACATAGTTGACAAGCTTTCAATATTTCTCTATCTGTCCTCAGGCTAGCACACTGGAATGTATCAAATCTGCCCCAGTCATGGTCACAAGCAAGTCAACAAAATATCTTTATAGTAGGGAATACAAAGACATAAAACATTCAAACCAACTACAATGTAATGGAATTTTGGCACAACATACTTTAGGATTAGGCGTCTCCAGAGTCCTAATTATGGCTGTGAGCCTGCATCCAGTTCATCGGGTACCTTGCACTATTCTTTCCCGGGTTTCTGATTGCGTCAATGCCTGGACACTACAGGGAGTGCAGAATTATTAGGCAAATGAGTATTTTGACCACATCATCCTCTTTATGCATGTTGTCTTACTCCAAGCTGTATAGGCTCGAAAGCCTACTACCAATTAAGCATATTAGGTGATGTGCATCTCTGTAATGAGAAGGGGTGTGGTCTAATGACACCCTATATCAGGTGTGCATAATTATTAGGCAACTTCCTTTCCTTTGGCAAAATGGGTCAAAAGAAGGACTTGACAGGCTCAGAAAAGTCAAAAATAGTGAGATATCTTGCAGAGGGATGCAGCACTCTTAAAATTGCAAAGCTTCTGAAGCGTGATCATCAAACAATCAAGCGTTTCATTCAAAATAGTCAACAGGGTCGCAAGAAGCGTGTGGAAAAACCAAGGCGCAAAATAACTGCCCATGAACTGAGAAAAGTCAAGCGTGCAGCTGCCAAGATGCCACTTGCCACCAGTTTGGCCATATTTCAGAGCTGCAACATCACTGGAGTGCCCAAAAGCACAAGGTGTGCAATACTCAGAGACATGGCCAAGGTAAGAAAGGCTGAAAGACGACCACCACTGAACAAGACACACAAGCTGAAACGTCAAGACTGGGCCAAGAAATATCTCAAGACTGATTTTTCTAAGGTGTTATGGACTGATGAAATGAGAGTGAGTCTTGATGGGCCAGATGGATGGGCCCGTGGCTGGATTGGTAAAGGGTAGAGCTCCAGTCCGACTCAGACGCCAGCAAGGTGGAGGTGGAGTACTGGTTTGGGCTGGTATCATCAAAGATGAGCTTGTGGGGCCTTTTCGGGTTGAGGATGGAGTCAAGCTCAACTCCCAGTCCTACTGCCAGTTTCTGGAAGACACCTTCTTCAAGCAGTGGTACAGGAAGAAGTCTGCATCCTTCAAGAAAAACATGATTTTCATGCAGGACAATGCTCCATCACACGCGTCCAAGTACTCCACAGCGTGGCTGGCAAGAAAGGGTATAAAAGAAGAAAATCTAATGACATGGCCTCCTTGTTCACCTGATCTGAACCCCATTGAGAACCTGTGGTCCATCATCAAATGTGAGATTTACAAGGAGGGAAAACAGTACACCTCTCTGAACAGTGTCTGGGAGGCTCTGGTTGCTGCTGCACGCAATGTTGAAGGTGAACAGATCAAAACACTGACAGAATCCATGGATGGCAGGCTTTTGAGTGTCCTTGCAAAGAAAGGTGGCTATATTGGTCACTGATTTGTTTTTGTTTTGTTTTTGAATGTCAGAAATGTATATTTGTGAATGTTGAGATGTTATATTGGTTTCACTGGTAAAAATAAATAATTGAAATGGGTATATATTTGTTTTTTGTTAAGTTGCCTAATAATTATGCACAGTAATAGTCACCTGCACACACAGATATCCCCCTAAAATAGCTATAACTAAAAACAAACTAAAAACTACTTCCAAAACTATTCAGCTTTGATATTAATGAGTTTTTTGGGTTCATTGAGAACATGGTTGTTGTTCAATAATAAAATTAATCCTCAAAAATACAACTTGCCTAATAATTCTGCACTCCCTGTATACAGAGATTTTCTTATCCAGAGTGTTTTGTCTTTATATTTTTTTTAATAGCAGAGAAAATGTCAGTCTATATTCTAAAGAATAACGTAATAACATGGATATATCTATCTCACAGTTTAACAAATGACAAAAATTCCCATAAACTTGGTTAGTGAATTGTGTAGAAAACAAAAGGGAGAGTAAACACCTTGTAATTACAAGACTTTTTTGTTGTGTTGCTGTACAATAAAATACCAGCCAAGTCAGGGGCGGAACTACAGGATAATAATATAATACAAGCTAAGGGCGCTTGTAAAAGAGTAAAACTGCTTAATAGTTGGCAGTATACAGTATGTCTGATACAATGTATAATATACAAATAACCATATTAAGTATACATACAGATTTTACAAAGAAATGTCCCAAGTGAACAAAATATTCTTCTTGGATATAGGAGAATCCTCCTTAAAATAAATTTTCGTATGTTGGCTGCCTCCTCCTCACTGATTGATCCGGGTTAAAGCTGTAGAATATAAAGAAGAATAGAGAGGCGCCTCATGTGCAGGATCATCAAACACAAATATGAACTCGATATAATATAGGCCAAATGGGTACTCACATATTAATAGAGCACACCAATGTGCTAGTAGGTGCAGGCTGTAGAATTATCGGGTGTAACAGCTTACCCACAGCTGGGATTTTCCGCGTGCTGCAATGGATATAAAGCACAGATAGAAGGCACTACATGTGCTGATCAATCAGAGTATAACCATATATTTTGCTAATGTCAAATGGGTACTCACATATTCACCAAGCACACCAATGTCCTGGTAGATGCAGACTGACAGATTTATAGCAGATATGTCAGCACACCCCACTGTGGTTCTCCCAATGAGCAGGATCCAGGTTCAGGGAAGTGCCAATAATGGTACTCCAATACGAACTCAATAATCACAGGCAGGTAAGGTCTTTCCACTCAGTTTGGATTTTTGTAAAATATGGTATTTATTAAAAAAGTGTAAAAACAAATACAAAAGTGGAATAAGGGTATCCAAATGTCCCCCTATACATGCAATGCGTATCTCAGCGCTATAAGGCTGTTTCCTCAGGCATAGTATACACCTTACCAATACACCTGCTTTATATAGCTCCTACCTAACTCAAATGAACCATATCTTCCCTTTTAGGGGGCGTGTTCTCTAATTGATTAGTTGCATACACCTGCATACTCAGGCTCTACATAAATGGCCATATGACCATTAAAGCTGTATGCCCTATCTTACATTACATATATGGAGCAGCAATCTTAATAAGCAACATATATCCTATACCCACAAATGGTAACATAGCAAATAAATATACATTTCATTTCATTATACATCTCTAAAATAACAGATATATATATATACAGTATGTACATTTAATTTTATATTGCATCTCATCAGTCTCATCAATAATGATTTTCACAGTTACCCAGTTGATATAATACACATTTTTTTGTCTCACAATAATTTACATTCCATATTTCATTGAATACATTCTTATCTCACAAATATCTTCACTCTGTCTTACAATAATTGATGATGTCTTATCTTTTTATAAATCCTTATTCCATCTATATATAAGATTCAATACATAGATATAGGGGGTGTAATATTTTTTCTTGGTGTTTATAAAGACGATTGGTATGTCAATCTACTTTTCCCATCTGTTGTTATTATGTTTATGTTTTCCACGATCATTTTTGTGAAAAAAGCCCCATTAGTTATCTTATCTACGTGAATCCTACCTTTATTGTTTTATTTAGTTGCGCTGTGCAAGATGTTCTAAGTATGTGTCCGTTTTCGTCAGTGCAAGGTGTTGAAAGTATGTGTCCAGTTTTTCCCCCCCACACTTCAGTTTGTTTGTGTACACAGCATATTACACTTACGTCCGTGTTTTATTTATGCTAAATTTTATTTAGCCAATGGATGCTCTAGCCTATGTAGGAAGTGAATTTTAGTTTAAGGGGCCTATAACAGCGGAGGTGTGTCCATCCTCATCATCACCCACTCCATCTCTGTGCCTATATGATAGGCTGCTGTATACTCTGCCCCTCAATACTACCATATAATTGGCCTTTATAATTCATCAACAGTGTTACTAAGGTAAATGATCGCCGCAATAAGCCGCAAAACACACTACAATGCCCCAACCCGAGTGTCATTACTACTCGATGTCACACCTGTCATGCAAATTACCAAGATCATACACCACAAATCCAAATGGGCAGAGAAGTGTATATATACCACATACAGTGCCCAAATAACATCCCCTATATCTATGTATTGAGTCTTATATATAGATGGAATAAGGATTTATAAAAAGATAAGACATCATCAATGATTGTAAGACAGAGTGAAGATATTTGTGAGATAAGAATGTATTCAATGAAAGATGGAATGTAAATCATTGTGAGACAAAAATGTGTATTATATCAACTGGATAACTGTGAAAATCAATATTGATGAGACTGATGAGATGCAATATAAAATTAAATGTACATACTGTATATATATATCTGTTATTTTAGAGATGTATAATGAAATGAAATGTATATTTATTTGCTATGTTACCATTTGTGGGTATAGGATATATGTTGCTTATTAAGATTGCTGCATATATGTAATGTAAGATAGGGCATACAGCTTTAATGGTCATATGGGTATAATCTGAGTGTAGAGCCTGAATATGCAGGTGTATGCAAGTGCAACTAATCAATTAGAGAACACGCACCCTAAAAGGGAGGATATGGTTCATTTGAGTTACGTAGGAGCTATATAAAGCAGGTGTATTGGTAAGGTGTATATTATGCCTGAGGAAACAGCCTTATAGCGCAGAGAAACGCGTTGTATGTATAGGGGTACATATGAATACCCTTATCCCACTTTTGTATTTGTTTTAAAACTTTTTTAATAAATACCAGGGCTGCCATCAGGGGGTGAAAGGGGTGACTCCTGTCAGGGGCCCAATGGGACAGGGGGGCCCCATGAGGCAAGAACTTAAAAAAAAAAAAAAGGTTTTTTTTTCTAATTTTGTCAGCCACCAGTGGGTACTACAGCAGAGTGCTAATTGAGCATGGGAAATGTTATTACAAGGAGTAAAGTATTAGCATTTGAAAGGATTTCTGAGTGTGCACTAAACCACTATGCACAGTGTAAGACATACTTGGTACTTTGTACAGTGTGTGCCTGAGTCAGACGGTGGATCACTTTCATTTGCAGAGGAGGTAGGACTTACTTAGCAAATGTTTTTTATTTCTTTGTGCAATTTCGGATTGTAACTTCAGTGTGGTAGTAGTTGTATGGTGGGGCCATAAAAACACATTTTTTTAGCAGCTGTGAATTTATGATTATATGACAATGCTGTAGAAATTCTATATTTACCATGCATAAATGTTTCCTCCTCAATACACAAAAGGTAGGTGCCCTTTTAGCAGATATGCATTTAAATATATATATAAATCAATGTAAATATTTGCATAGGAACTTAGCACATCTAGGTAAGATTCCCCACTCGCTTTTTCCCAGAAATACCTCATATACAATGTTACCATTGCACAAGGGAATTCTGGGTAAGATATTAGATGTTTTAACACAGCTATCCTTTTAACAGGATTATTACATCAAACCAGAAATCACTCACTATACAGCCTGTTTCGTTCTTTTTGCTAAAACAGTATTTTGAAGCAAAAAAATGAGAATTTGCATATCTAATTTGCATATCTTACCCAGAATTCCCTTGTGCAATGGTAACATTGTATATGAGGTATTTCTAGGAAAAAGCAAGCGGGGAATCTTGCCTAGATGTGCTAATTTCCTATGCAAATATTTACATTGATTTAATTTTGAGACATGGAGGATTTTAATTTCAGTTTTTTATCTCCCCCTTAATTTTAATTTATATATATATATATATATATATATATATATATATATATATATATATATATATATATATATATATATATATATATATATATATATATATATTGTGGCGAGGGTAGTAGCACTGCTGCTTCCTTTGGGCTTTAAACAGCCTTCCTTGTCCTGGGTGCACTTCAAGCAAGTGTATAGTCAGTGGAAAAGAAGTCACTCACAGGATCTTGTTCAGAATAAATTAGTGAATATTAAATAAATAGTCACTTATTTATTCTGAACAAGACCTTGTGAGTGAATTCTTTTCCACTGACTATATATATATATATATATATATATATATTTATTACATTCCAGATTACTGCCCCTTTATTCAAGGACTTTCCAGATGCAAGGAGGCATTTTATCTAAGATTTTTACATCTGCATAAAATGTTATACTCTCAGACTAAGATTGCTCAGTGTTTGAAATGAGACAGGTTAACTTAAAACTGTGCAGTTTACACTAAAGCTGACTTAATTTTGAAATACATACCAACAAGCCTAAATCCTGCATTTAACCAGATCTAATGGTATGAGTACTACAGCTTATGGTTTCACCAAGACCATATAGAGTACAGCATTTTTAAAATCCATAAGTACAGCTGACAGATGGGAACATGTGTACACAATATTTGAAGTGGTGCTCTTGGTTGGGGAAAATAACAAACAAACATATGTCAACCTTTTAAAAGTACTTTTCTTCATCTAGCCATCTACCCAGATCATTAATGTACAATTTTGAATTCCCAGAATTATTTTTGTTTGCACATTTACAAATATGATTCTTTAAAAAGTGATCTCTAAATTTCTGCATTTTTTTTAATATGCAGGTCACACACTGTTGATTATAGTGTATGCAATGTGCAGAAAATTTACCTCCTGTGAGTGTTTCTGTTGGTGTCTGTGTTTGTCTTTGTGCTTTGGTTTGTGTCTCTATTAGTATGTATGTATTCTTTTTCTGTGGGTATCTCTGTGAGGGTGGGTGTGTATCTCTTTGTGAATTTTCTGTGGATGTCTGTGAGGGTGTGTGCATATGTCTTTGAGCTTTTTCTATGGGTGTCTCTGTGAGGGTGTGTGTATGTTTGTCTTTGTGTATTTTCTCTGTATGTATGTCTGTGTTTTCTGTGGATGTCTCTGTGAGGGTGTGTGTTTTCTGTGGGTGTCTCTGTGAGGATGTGTGTATGTCTTTGTGGGTTTTTCTGTGGATGTCTCAGTGAGGGTGTGTGTATGTATGTCTTTCTGTGTTTTCTGTGGTTGTCTCTCTGCGTGTGTATATCTTTGTGTGTTTTCTGTGGGTGTCTCTGTGTGTGTGTGTGTATGTCTTTGTGTGTTTCCTTGGGTGTATGTTCAAGTTTGCGTTTGTGTGTGTGTCCATTGTCTGTTCCTTTTTAGGACATTTTGACCTTACTACTGATTAGTCACATCTTTCTATAGACTTTGAGACTAACAAGACCTTTCCGGAAGTCACGAATCCACAATTTAACCTTTAAATTATTAGGCAGTTCAGGGCCCTTCCTTTCAGCCACTGCATGCTGTTGTCATCATTTAGTTGGCATCTTCCTTTACAAAAAGATAATCAGAACTCCATATTTTGTTTTCTAAATCTCCTTTTTTACAAAACTGTAGTTTACCTCATTAATTGTCAGGTCAATGTAAACAAGTACTGAGTGTCTGTGTCTGAGTGCGTGTCTGCTAGAGTGTCTGAATGTGAATCCTTATGTGCGAGTGTGTGTGTTTCAGTGTATGAGTGTGTCTGTGTGTTTGTATGTTACTACCTTTACAACATTTCCAAGTTTAAATAGACACTTAAGAATAAAGTGCATATATGTTTTAGTCACTTGGTCAAAAATTGCACATGTCAAAGGAGGGGTGGGCTGATTAATGGTTAATTAGTGGTGGCCCTGCCTGCCTGTGATTATTGAGTTCCTATTGAAGTACCATTATTGGCACTTCCCTGCACCTGGATCCTGCTCATTGGGAGAACCACAGTGGGGTGAGCTTACACACCTGCTATTAATCTGTCAGTCTGCATCTACTAGCACATTGGTGTGCTTGGTGAATATGTGAGTACCCATTTGACATTAGCAAAATATATGGTTATACTCTGATTGATCAGCACATGTAGTGCCTTCTATCTATGCTTTATATCCATTGCAGCACACTGAAAATCCCAGCTGTGGGTAAGCTGTTACACCCGATAATTCTACAGCCTGCACCTACTAGCACATTGGTGTGCTCTATTAATATGTGAGTACCCATTTGGCCTATATTATATCGAGTTCATATTTGTGCTTGATGATCCTGCACATGAGGTGCCCCTCTGTTCTTCTTTATATTCTGCAGAACTACAGGGGCTGCAGAGGGCGCAACTGCAACTGGGCCCCTGAGGGTGGGGGCCCAGCTTAAAAAAAAAGATGACCTGCCACTGCCTGCACTGATATCATGTGAGTGTGATGTGATGCTTTACAAGTGTCTCTGTCTCTGACTACAGGGGTTAGTGTTTCTGTTTTACCCATTGGTGTTTATGTGTGTGTGTGTGTGTGTGTGTGTGTGTATGTGTATGTGTGTATGTATGTATGTGACTGTGTGTGTATTTATGTATGTATGTGTGTGTATGCGTGTATGTATGTGAATGTGTGTGTATTTATGCATGTATGTGTGTGTGTGTTTGTGGAACAAGCAAATTACAGACCTTGTTACTACAGCATGGGGGGGGCGGGATAAACAGTGTCAGTTTATACAGTACCACTATATACAGTACGGGGGGCTGGACTATGTCACAGACTACTGTGGTCACTTTATAAAGTACTGGGGCAGGTAGGGTCAGGCCAGACATCTCACCGGCAGATTACAGACTGTGTCACTAACTCACTATATACAGTACTGGTGGGTTAAACAGTGTCACAATATACTGTAATAGGGGATCAGACCATCTCACAGACTGTGGGCACAGGGTACCTCCTTTTGCTGACATGTAATCTGATTCACATTTTTTTTTCTGTGTTAAATGTTAAAAAAAAATGTATCAAATTCACCGTTTTTTTTGGGGGGGGGGGCTTCTTAGATTCTTGCACCTGGGCCCTGTGGTTTCTAGTGACACCTCTGAGACAAGTGTTAACATTTTTAAAACAAATTAGCATCCTTTTTACACCAATCATTTTTTCAGTAGCCAAACTCCACCCACCATTTGCTTTATTTGGAGGAGCCAATCTGGGCTTTAGTCCACAGACAACAAGCTTAGTATAAAATGTACTGTTTTTCAGTTGTTATCTGATAAATCTAAATAGAGACAGATATATAACAAAGTTAGCCTTGAGAAGTCAGCAGTGTGCAAGTCTGAGAATTGGAAATTGCACTATTGTCAGAGATAAATTACATGAAAAAGAGGCAATATAAATTATGAAAATATATTGCAAAGTTATTTTATTACTCATAACTAAACATTTTATATAAAAGTCTGAAGGTGTTCCAAGCCCTGGAATTTAATCTCAAGATTCTGATGAGATGGTACCAGATGGTTCGGGTGCCTCAGACAGATGTTGCAAGTGGGTGTCAGGATAGAGGAGATATGTTGCATATATGGTAGTACTGTCTGTGAATTAAAACTTATTTGAATATGATCCTGCAGAAAATTAACCCTATCATGAATAGCCATATTACTTTAGACCCAAAATATTTGTATTCAATTTTTCAGCTAGCATGAAGTGAAAGAATAAAGGAACACTAAAGTAAAAATAAACCTTCATGAATCAGACAGATCATACAGTTTTAAGACACTTTCCAATTTACTTCCATTATCAAATTGTGCACAATCTTTTTATATGCAAATTTTCTGAGTCACCAGCTCCTACTGAGCATGTGCAGAAGCTCACATGGTATACGTATACTAGTCTGTGATTGGCTGATGTCTTTCACATGATACAGTGGGCCGGAACATAAGAGAAAAAATACATTTGCCAGGAAAAAATCTACTGCTTATTTGAAATTCAGTGTAAGTGTTATTGCATTGTCTTTTTATTATGCATTTGTTAACTTTGAAATTCTACTGTTTTTAGTGGTCCTGCTTAGGGTGAATACTCTTCAATGCAGCATGCCAGCTCATTCCTAAATACTGGAATTCTCATACGCTCCCATCTAAGGAAGACTGGAAGTTAAAAGTAACTAGAATTCTCTTATTAGAGGGGTATCATTATTTAAAAAAAATACTGTTTTACTTGGGGCAGGGATGGGTGAACATGCTGAAAGTCCAATTTGTTTGGGAGAATGAATAGTCCTGTGGACATTCGTTTTGGAAAATCTAATGTTGATAAGAAGAAAAATCCATTAAAAAGGTAATCAAATATTATTTCTGGTTTTCAAATGTTGCTTTTGTTTTACAATGTTCATAATTAGATGGAATATCCACATTCAAAATTTCAAAGGTAATATTCGATTTAACAAATACTATTCAGAAGTCCAATAGTTCATGTGGAAATTTAGTAAAATGATACGTAATAGATACAAATATATCAATTCAAAATTTTCTATTTTGAATATTGCATAATTCAAATATTAAATTTAAAGAGAGCATTAGAAATACTATTATGAATATATAGATTCAATTTCTTTTTATTCGAATATTGCATAATTTGAATCAAATTATTAGAAAAAAATATCAAATTGAACATTACATTTAAGGAAAGCATTATAAATACTATTACATTAAAAGAATGTTAGAAAGTTGTACAAACATTCGAAATTCTAAATGAACAAAGGAATGTGTTAAAATTAATTTCATTTTTCAAAGGTTGCAAAACATTCAACCATTCATAGGCGGAAATACCATTGGTGCAGCAGGTGCAGTGGCACCAGGGCCCAGGTGCTGAGGGGGCCCATAGCAACCAGTTTATACATTGGCATGTGCAGAATATGTACAATTCTAATGCAGGGGAACCTCTTATTAGTGCAAGTTGCAGGACTATCAATCTTCAATATAATTTTACAGAGCAGCAAGAATATTATTAATATTGCTTAATACTAAGTTATCTGTGGTGGGCCAAACATAATTTTGCACCAGAGCCCTTTGTTAAGTAGGTCTGCTACTGCACCCATTCCTAACTTGGAGTCATATTCCTATTCCTAACTTGCAGTCTAACCAATTATTTGTATAGCAATTTCTTTCCTATATTAGATGAAAGACTTAAAGGGACAGTCTACACCAGAATTTTTATTGTTTAAAAAGATAGATAATCCCTTTATTACCCATTCCCCAGTTTTGCATAACCAACATAGTTATATTAATATACTTTTAACCTCTGTGATTATCTTGTATCTAATCCTCTCCAGACTGCCCCTTTTTTCAGTTCTTTTGACAGACTTGCAGTTTAGCCAATCAGGGCCTGCTCCCAGATAACTCCACGAGCACAGTGTTATCTATTTGAAATATATGAACTAACACCCTCTAGTGGTGAAAAACTGTTAAAATGCATTCTGAAAAGAGATGGCCTTCAAGGTCTAAGAAATTAGCATATGAACCTCCTAGCTTAAGCTTTCAACTAAGAATACCAAGAGAACAAAGTCTATTTTGGCCTAGACTGTCCCTTTAAGTGTGGAATTCCTCTGATCTGAGCAGGGAGCTGTGTTATATTTTTGTGTACTACACCCCATATCAAGTTATATGTTAACCCTATTATGTGCTTCTACATACTTTAGACTTTATTGTGCAATAATCACTTGCCTATTTTTTCTTTCTTTTCTTTCTTATTTGTGTTATGTCTACTTCTGATTTCTGTTTAATGCTTTTGTATTTGACATATACTTATGTCCTCTCAAATTTTGCAGTAGTGCCCACCATCTGATTCAGGACTGATTTATTTTTTGAGGGTCTAGAATCATTGGAACTATTTTTTCTAGTTAAAACTTCACAAGATTATTGGGTGCATATGTTTGACTATTTGATGTATTATTATTGTTTATGGTAAAACTTAATAAGAGTAATAAAGAGAAGGGAAAAAAATCAAGGCGTTTACTCTCCCTTTCTAAAGTAAAGGAATATACCCTAAAGTTATATCCCGCATTCATTTTAAGAAAAAAAGAGATGTTTGTAGTAATTCATTTTCATCAGCCTTTCAGCATTTATATTTCCTCATTTAAGGGATAGTCCAGTCAAAATTAAACTTTCATGATTCAGATAGAGCAGCAATTTTAAGAAACTTTATAATTTACTCCAATTATTAATTCATGTCCACCAGACATCGATAAATGCCAACAGCATACGCTGTCAGCATTTATCATTGCACAAGCAGTTCAATCGGCCGCTAGGAGAGGGTGTCAATCAACCCAGATGCTGAACCAAAAATGGGCCGGCTCCTACGTTTACATTTTTTGCTTTTTCAAATAAAGATAGCAAGAGAATGAAGAACAATCGATAATAGAAGTAAATAAGAAAGTTGCTTAAATTTGCTTGCTCTATCTGAATCATGAAAGTTTAATTTTGACTGAACCAAAAATGGGCCGGCTCCTACGTTTACATTTTTTGCTTTTTCAAATAAAGATAGCAAGAGAATGAAGAACAATCAATAATAGAAGTAAATAAGAAAGTAGCTTAAATTTGCTTGCTCTATCTGAATCATGAAAGTTTAATTTTGACTAGACTATCCCTTTAATGCTTAACGTCCCTGTACAGTTTACATAGTCTAGATTTTTTTGCTTTGTTCTTCCTAAATATAAACTTCAGTTTACTGGTTTTGCCTCCCAATGAAATTCATTAGAAAACAAATATTACAAAGATTCTGGTGTTTGTATTGATTCCTCATTGTCAAAAGAAAATAATTATTTACATGTGTAAAATTTACCTTTTGTAGTTGTAAACCATCCTGATAAGTGATGAACTTACTGAATGCCATTTGTATATAATATGGGCATGATGGGTATACTAGGCATGTTTGCTCAATGATTATACTTTTTTAGCTTGAAATATCTTAAAAGTATTTTGTTAAAGTGTTTTTGATCACTGAATAAGAAAATACTGTTTTGTGATTTGGCAAGATTTTAATTTGAAATCACCAATAACAGCGCAGGAATTTTTTTACTAACTAACAGGAAAGTGGCCATAACTGATCTCATCTTCTATAACACGATTTTAACAGTTTTCATAGTGTAAATTATGAAACATCTAAGTAACAAAGTTTAAAATATAGCTCAAAGTCCCAAACCTCACTGTAGAGTACAAGGTTTGTTTTTGATGAATTTCTATTACTGTAAAAAAGGTGTCCAAAATATCTGGGCGCGAGCAAACAAGAAGGAAGACAAACGGTTCAAGTCCGATGACTACAATACAATTGTCAAATAGAAGTCCTCCTTAAAAAAAAAATGTACAGTAACTTACAATCACAAAAATATCAGTGAGAAATAAAAAAATATACTTTAAGATGTTCTTATCATGATTTCCATTATCTTGTATTTTATATAGATTTTTTAGCTTTACTGAATATCATGTATATATGTATTCAATACATTTACATAATGTAAAAACATGCAACACCAACAAAGTATAAAATAGCATCTTAATGGATAGACGTAAATATGTTGAAAAGGTTCATTTTACATATATCACCTGCTGAGTTTTTCACAAGCTAGTAAACGTATACATATACCTTCGTAAATGCACAGTGGTCAGACTGCCAAACGCATCACAATCCTGCAATATTCAGGATAGTTAGGAGATATGTTAATCATATAGGCCTAGATTACAAGTAGAGTGCAACAAATATTTGCCCTAGTGTGTTAATATTGCTTGAGTGCAAACAATATCACTTCTATATTGTGCTCGTATTTTTTCTCACCCAATCGTTAGTCTAGGGTGCACAAACATGTGCATATCAGATAGCACGGGCACGCTAAATCCCTCACATAGTAGACTTCTATGACTTCTAGAGATAAACTGAGGGTGCACTATGCCAATCGTGAAAAGGAGTGCTTCATATAGTTTTGTGCTTTACTGTTAATAATAATAATAATAATAGTTTACTTCAGGTCATAAAAAGCACTAAATTTCATAGCGGTATTTTAGATTACACTCAAGCCTAACAATTAACTCACATGTTTTGGTTAAAATATTTAACCGTCAACTTATAATACTACATTTTGTCAGTGGTAACACACACATATATCAGTGTACATAACACTATATATCACTATATCAGTTGCACTCCACTTATAATATAGTCCTGATGTTTTATACAAACTTTCATCCATTGAAATATAGTGCACAACTGTGCGTAGAGACACAAGAGAATTTTTAGGGAATTGACACAATTCGGGGGGCACTCTGAAAAAAGGTTCACTGCCACTGGTATATGTTCAAATCAGCCAATAGGATTTCAGTAGCTCTCATCATATTGGCTGATTTGAATTTGAAGAATCAAATCAGCCCATAAGAATGCAACAGCCAATAGGATGAGAGCTACTGAAATCCTATTGGCTGATTTGAACAGCTAATAGGATTTCAGAAGCTCTCATCCTATGGGCTGATTTGAATTTGAAGAATCAAATCAGCCAATAGGAATGCAAGGTACACCATTTTGAAATGGGTACCGTGCATTCAACTTCAGTGTACGGCGGTGATTGTATGAAGAGGAAGCTCCGCGCAGGATGTCATCGCCGTCCAGGATAGCTCCTCTCTGCGCCACCGGGATGAAGAAAGAAGATTTCCCAGAGATGGATGAAGGTGTCGCCACCTGGATGAGGATGGATGACCGGACTTCAGGAACAGTGAGTAGATTTCCTGGTGTTAGTGTTAGGTTTATTTTTTATTTTTTGGGGTGGGTTGTTTTTTTGGATTAGGGCTTTAATGGGCAGTATAAAAGAGCTGAATGCCCTTTTAAGGGCAGTGTAAAAGAGCTAAATGCAATTTTAAGGGCATTTCCCATACAAATGCCCCTTTAGGGGCAATGGGTAGCTTAGAATATTTTTAGACTTAGGTTTTTTTATTTGGGGGGTTGGTTGGGTGGTGGGTTTTATTGTTGGGGGGACTTTGTATTTTTTTCTAGGTAAAAGAGCTGTTTAACTTAGGGCAATGTCCTACAAAAGGCCCCTTTAAGGGCTATTGGTAGTTTATTGTATTGTTTTTATTTTGGAGGCTTTTTTATTTTTATAGGGCTATTAGAATAGGTCTAAATGTTTTTATTTTTGATAATTTCGCTTATTATTTTTTGTAATTTACGGCTAGATTTAGAGTTCTGCGGCCAAAGGGGTGCGTTGGCTACGCTGGCTTTTTTTCTCCCGCACCTTTTAAATACCGCTGGTATTTAGAGTTCACAGAAGTGCTGTGTTAGGCTCCAAAAAGGGAGCGTATAGCATATTTACCGCCACTGCAACTCTAGATACCAGCGTTGCTTACGGACGTGGCCAGCTTAAAAAACGTGCTCGTGCACGATTTCCCCATAGGAAACAATGGGGCTGTTTGAGCTGAAAAAAAACCTAACACCTGCAAAAAAGCAGCGTTCAGCTCCTAACGCAGCTACATTGTTTCCTATGGGGAAACACTTCCTATGTCTGCACCTAACACCCTAACATGTACCCCGAGTCTAAACACCCCTAACCTTACACTTATTAACCTGCCGCCCCCGCTATCGCTGACCCCTGCATATTATTATTAACCCCTAATCTGCCGCTCCGTACACCGCCGCCAGCTACGTTATCCCTATGTACCCCTAATCTGCTGCCCCTAACTTCGCCGACCCCTATATTATATTTATTAACCCCTAATCTGCCGCCCCTGCTATCGCTGACACCTGCATATTATTATTAACCCCTAATCTGCCGCTCCGTACACCGCCAGCTACATTATACCTATGTACCCCTAATCTGCTGCCCCTAACACCGCCGACCCCTATATTATATTTATTAACCCCTAATCTTCCCCCCACAACGTCGCCTCCACCTACCTACAATAATTAACCCCTAATCTGCCGACCGGATCTCACCGCTACTATAATAAATGTATTAACCCCTAAAGCTAAGTCTAACTCTAACCATAACACCCCCCTAACTTAAATATAATTTAAATCTAGCGAAATAAATTAACTATTATTAAATAAATTATTCCTATTTAAAGCTAAATACTTACCTGTAAAATAAACCCTAATATAGCTACAATATAAATTATAATTATATTGTAGCTATTTTAGGATTAATATTTATTTTACAGGCAACTTTGTAATTATATTAACCAGGTACAATAGCTATTAAATAGTTAATAACTATTTAATAGTTACCTATTTAAGTTAGGGGGGTGTTAGGGTTAGAGTTAGACTTAGCTTTAGGGGTTAATACATTTATTATAGTAGCGGTGAGATCCGGTCGGCAGATTAGGGGTTAATTATTGTAGGTAGGTGGAGGCGACGTTGTGGGGGGCAGATTAGGGGTTAATAAATATAATATAGGGGTCGGCAATGTTAGGGGCAGCAGATTAGGGGTACATAGGTATAATGCAGCTGGCAGCGGTGTACGGAGCGGCAGATTAGGGGCTAATAATAATATGCAGGTGTCAGCGATAGCGGGGGCGGAAGATTAGGGGTTAATAAATATAATATAGGGGTCGTGATGTTAGGGGCAGCAGATTAGGGGTACATAGGTATAATGTAGCTGGCGGCGGTGTACGGAGCGGCAGATTAGGGGTTAATAATAATATGCAGGTGTCAGCGATAGCGGGGGCGGAAGATTAGGGGTTAATAAATATAATATAGGGGTCGGCGATGTTAGTGGCAGCAGATTAGGGGTACATAGGGATAACGTAGCTGGCGGCGGTGTACGGAGCGGCAGATTAGGGGTTAAAAAATTTTAATAGAGTGGTGGCGATGTGGGGGGACCTCGGTTTAGGGGTACATAGGTAGTTTATGGGTGTTAATGTACTTTAGAGCACAGTAGTTAAGAGCTTTATAAACCGGCGTTAGCCCAGAAAGCTCTTAACTACTGACTTTTTTCTGTGGCTGGAGTTTTGTCGTTAGATTTCTAACGCTCACTTCAGCCAAGACTCTAAATACCGGTGTTAGAAAGATCCCATTAAAAAGATAGGATACGCAAATGGCGTAGGGGGGTCTGCGGTATGGAAAAGTCGCGGCTGCAAAGTGAGCGTTAGACCCTTTCCTGACTGACTCCAAATACCAGCGGGCGGTAAAAACCAGCGTTAGGAGCCTCTAACGCTGGTTTTCACGGCTACTGCCCAACTCTAAATCTAGGCCTCTGAGTTTTAAATTTTTCGTAATTTTAGTTTTTATTATTTTTGTGATCTTAGATTTTTTTATTTTTTCGTAGTATTAGTTTTTTTAAATTTGTAATTTAGGTTTTTAATTTTTTTCATAGTGTTAGGTTTTTTTAATCATGTAATTTAGGATTTTTAATTGGTAATTTCTTTTATTTTATTAGAATAGGTTAATTTATAGTTTAAACTTAGTTTTTTTGTTATTTCACAGGTAAGTTTTTTATTTATTTAAAAATAGTTATATAGTAATTTTAATTAAACTTAGGGGGTGTTAGGTTTAGGGGTTTATAGTTTAATTTAGTGTTTTGCAATGTCGGGGGTCGGCGGATTAGTGGTTAATAGGTTTATTTAATAGTCGCGATGTGTTGGCCATGTGGGGGGCTGGTGGTTTAGGGGTTAATAGATTTATTTGGTGTCTGCGATGTCGGGGTCAGCAGATTAGGGGTTAATAGGGTTATTTGATAGTCGCGATGTGGGTTAGTGGGTGTCAGATTAGGGGTTAATAAATTTAATATAGTTTTTGTAATGTGGGAGGGCGGCAGTTTAGGGGTTAATAGGGTAGTTTATGGGTGTTAGTGTACTTTGAAACATTTTAGTTATGAGTTTTGTGAAACATTTTTGTTTCGCAAAATCCATAACTACTGCTCTCAGATGGCGGAATGGCTCATGTCGGTATAGGCTGTAACGCAAGCATTTTGGCTGGACCACACAATCTGTAATATGGCGCTATGGAAAATTCCGCACTCAAACGTCATTTTTTTAAGTGCAGAATGGACGTTGCTTTACAAGCTAAAATGCTTGCGGTATAGCTATACCGACGCGACTCGTAATATGCATTACTGGCCATTCCAGCGCAACGGCCATTTTTTAGCAATAATAGCCGTACCGCAACACTTGTAATCTAGCCGTCAGTGTTTTTTTTAAATACACTGTTACTTTATTGTATGGTGGGTTACATCCAACATTTCAGCTCACACTTGGGCCTTTCATATATACAGTATATGAATATATATTTATAAATACATATAACACATTCTGCTATGTGCAGAACATTGGAATGTGAAATATTTACAGTAAATACACAGTATAACACTTTATTAAATATGAATATTGCATAAATATGTTTTTACATGTTTTCATCTACTTAACTTCAAAGGGCTCCAAAACACTTGTATATGTGTCTATATATGTATACATAATATATTTATGTGTTTATAAGTGTATATATGTCTGTAAATTCATAAATACACACACACACACACACACATATATATATATATATATATATATATATATATATATATATATATATATATATATATATACATAAATATATGTACACACATTTAAGCACACCCACTTGCATCTCACTCTCCCACTTGGATTTTGCACAGATACAGATTAGATTCTACCCCCTTAATAGGGCACTTTAGTGTACAAAGTAGAGCTGTGTATTGATGTTATCATTCCCTATGTAGGGATAGAGTACCCATATGTACACACTAAAATATGTAAATACAATTTCTTCTCTCTTAGTACATTAACCCCTCTGTACTATGTGGACTGATGTGCACATTAATTTTTTACATGTCAATATGTAATTAGAAGTCTCCTACCATCCCCCGTCCACTTTTTTTTCTTGCTATTTAATCCCCTTTTATAATGGACCCTTATGTCTGAGCTCTAGCTAAAATGATAATAAGTTTTGCAGAGGCTCTCAACACTTTATTAAATATGAATAATGCATAAATATGCTTTAACATGTTTTTATCTACTTAAATGGACAGTCAACACCAGAATTTCTGTTGTGTAAAAAGATAGATAATCCCTTTATTACCCATTCCCCAGTTTTGCATAACCAACACAGTTATAATAATACACTTTTTACCTCTGTGATTTCCTTCTATCTAAGCCTCTGCAGACTGGCCCCTTATTTCAGTTCTTTTGACAGACTTGCATTTTAGCCAATCAGTACTTATTCCTAGGTAACTTCACGTGCGTGAGCTCAATGTTATCTATCTGACACACATGAACTAATGCCTTCTAGAGGTGAAAAACTGTCAAAATGCATTCACATAAGAGGTGGCCTTCAAGGTCTAAGAAATTAGCATATGAGCCTACCTAGGTTTAGCTTTCAACTATGAATACCAAGAGAACAAAGTAAAATTGGTGATGACAGTAAATTGGAAAGTTGTTTAAAATTGCATGCCCTATTTGAATCACAAAAGTTTATTTTGGACTTGATTGTCATTATTATTGTCATTAACTGCAAACATCTCCAATACACTTATGTATATGTCTATATATGTGTACATATGTATGTGTTTATATGTGTATATGTCTGTAGATTGCATCAGCCAACAGGATTTTTTCACTTTTAATTCCGATTGGCTGATAGAATTCTATCAGCCAATCGGAATTCAAGGGATGCCATCTTGGATGATGTCATTTAAAGGAACCTTCATTAGTCGTTAGTCGTCGGAAGAAGAGGATGCTCCGCGCCGCATGTCTTGAAGATGAAGATGCTCTGCGCCGGATGGATGAAGATAGAAGATGCCGCCTGGATGAAGACATCTGCCCGTCTGGAGGACCACTTCTGCCGGCTTGGATGAAGACTTCTCCCGGCTTCGTTGAGGACTTCTTGCCGCTTGGATGAAGACTTCTACCGGCTTCGTTGAGGATGGATGTCCGGTCTTCAAAACTGTAAGTGGATCTTCGGGGGTTAGTGTTTTTAAGGGTTTTTTGGGTGGGTTTTATTTTTAGATTAGGGCTTTTGGGCTGAAAAAGAGCTAAATGCCCTTTTAAGGGCAATGTCCATACAAATGCCCTTTTCAGGGCAATTGGGAGCTTAGGTTTTTTTAGTTAGGATTTTATTTGGGGGGTTGGTTGTGTGGGTGCTGGGTTTTACTGTTGGGGGTTGTATTTTTTTTTTTTTACAGGTAAAAGAGCTGATTTCTATGGTGCAATGCCCCGCAAAAGCCCCTTTTGGTAGTTTAATTTAGGCTAGGGTTTTTTTTTATTTTGGGGGGCTTTTTTATTTTGATAGGGCTATTAGATTAGGTGTAATTAGTTTAAATATCTGATAATTTCTTTTTTTATTTTGTGTAATTTAGTGGGGGGGGTTTTGTAATTTAGGTAATTGTATTTAATTAATTTAATTTAATTCTAGTGTAATGTTAGGTGTTAGTATAAGACAGGTTAGGTTTTATTTTACAGGTAAATTTGTATTTATTTTAACTAGGTAGCCAGTAAATAGCTAATAACTATTTACTAACTATTCTACCTAGTTAAAATAAATACAAACTTACCTGTAAAATAAAAAATAAACCCTAAGCTAGATACAATGTAACTATTAGTTATATTGTAGCTAGCTTAGGGTTTATTTTACAGGTAAGTATTTATTTTTAAATATGAATTATTTAGGTAACGATAGTAGGTTTTATTTAGATTTATTTAAATTATATTAAAGTTAGGGGTTGTTGGGGTTAGGGTTAGACTTAGGTTTAGGGGTTACATTTAGTATAGTGGCGGCGACGTTGGGGGCGGCAGATTAGGGGTTAATAAATGTAGGTAGGTGGTGGCGATGTTAGGGGCAGCAGATTAGGGGTTAATAATATTTAACAATTTTTTTTGAGGCGGGAGTGCGCCGGTTTAGGGGTTAATATGTTTATTATAGTGGCGCCGATGTCCGGAGTGGCAGATTAGGGGTTAATAATTTTATTTTAGTGTTTGCGATGCGGGATGGTCTCGGTTTAGGGGTTAATAGGTAGTTTATGGGTGTTAGTGTACTTTTTAGCACTTTAGTTATGAGTTTTATGCTACAGCTTTGTAGTGTAAAACTCATAACTACTGACTTTAGATTGCGTTACTAATCTTGCAGGATAGGCTGTACCGCTCACTTTTTGGCCTCCCAGAAAAAGCTTGTAATACCGGCGCTATGGAAGTCCCATTAAAAAAAGACTTTACACAAATTGCGTAAGTTAATTTGCGGTACGGCCAAAAAAGTGTGCGGTGCCCCTAAACCTACAAGACTCATAATACCAGCGGGCATGAAAAAGCAGCGTTACAACCCATAACGCTTATTTTTCACTCATAACGCAAAACTTGTAATCTAGCAGTTTGGAAGCTGCAGAAACATTCCCTTTAAATGTTTTTCATAATTTTTATTAAAGGGACTTAAAACCCAAATGTTTCCAAGTTATTTCTATTATCAAATTTGATTTATTCTCTCAGTATACTTTGTTGAAGAGATATCTAGGTAGGTATCATGCCATCTAGTGGTCTTGTAAATAGATAACATTCTTGCAAAACTGCTGCCATATAGTCCTGCAGACACGTGCACACTCTTGAGCATACTTTCCTGCTATTTGTTTAAAATGACAGGCACTGGGGGGTAGTTATCAAGCCGTCAACCTCAAATACGCTGGAATTCCGCAGCGTATTTGTGGCGAGGCTGATTCGCCTTAGTTATCAAAGGCTAGAGACCGGCAAAAGTAGAATTTTGTGACGTAAGCTTCGATCCGCCGGACTCAGTCCGACACAGATAGATTCTTACGTCACTCCAGATGTTCATCTGACTACTTTTGCTAGTTATCAAAAAACTAGCAGGTACGCTCGGCACTTTTCCGGCCCAGCGTACCTGGTTTTTAATCCGCCGCCCTGGAGGCAGTGGATCCCATAGGAATCAATGGGAGTCTGACCATAGCGAAAGTACAAGTTCGCTGCTGCCAGACATCCCATTGATTTCTATGGGAGCTGTCTACACCTAACACCCTGACATGTACCCCGAGTCTAACCACCCCTAATCTGCCCCCCCTACACCGCCACAACTAAATAAAGTTGTTACCCCCTAAACCGCCGCTCCCGGAGCCCACCGCAAACTACTCTATACATATTAACCCCTAAACCGCTGCTCCCTGACCCGCCGCAACTATAATATATGTATTAACCCCTAAACCGCCGCTCCCAGACCCCGCCGCCACCTTCATGATACCTATTAACCCCTATCCTGCCCCCCCTATACCGCCGCCCTCTATAATAAAGTTATTAACCCCTATCCTGCTGATCCCGCACCTCGCCGCAACTAAATAAATAGTTTAACCCCTAAACCGCCGCTCCGGGACCCCGCCGCAACCTATATCAGCCAATCGGAATTAAGGTAGGAAAAATCTGATTGGCTGATTGAATCAGCCAATCAGATTGAGCTTGCATTCTATTGGCTGATCGGAACAGCCAATAGAATGCGAGCTCAATCTGATTGGCTGATTGGATCAGCCAATCGGATTGAACTTCAATCTGATTGGCTGATTCAATCAGCCAATCAGATTTTTCCTACCTTAATTCCGATTGGCTGATAGAATCCTATCAGCCAATCGGAATTGAAGGGACACCATCTTGGATGAAGTCCCTTAAAGGAGCCTTCATTCGTCGGTAGTCCGTTGGGAAAGAAGGATGTTCCGCGTCGGCGGGATGAAGATGGATCCTGAAGAAAGAAGATTGAAGACCCCGCTTGGAAGATGATATCGCCCGGATGGAAGACTTCTTCAGCGCCGCTTGGAAGATGACATCGCCCGGATGGAAGACTTCTTCAGCGCCGCCTGGATGATGACTTCATCGGATGGAAGACTTCTTCAGCGCCCCTTGGAGGATCATTTCTGCTGCTCCGGATCTCCTCTTCGGTTCCATCGGTGGGTCGGCTGGCTGAAGACAACTTAAGGTAGGATGATCTTCAGGGGGTAGTGTTAGGTTTATTTAAGGGGGGTTTGGGTTAGATTAGGTATGTGGGTGGTGGGTTTTAATGTTGGGGGGCTTGTATTTTTCTTTTACAGGCAAAAGAGCAGTTTTCTTTGGGGCATGCCCCGCAAAAGGCCCTTTTAAGGGCTGGTAAGGTAAAAGAGCTTTGAACTTTTTTTAATTTAGAATAGTGTAGGGAATTTTTTTATTTTGGGGGGCTTTGTTATTTTATTAGGGGGCTTAGATTAGGTGTAATTAGCTTAAAATTGTTGTAATATTTTTTAAATGTTTGTAACTTATTTTTTTTATTTTTTGTAACTTAGCTTTTTTATTTTTTGTACTTTAGTTAGTTTATGTAATTGTATTTAATTGTAGTTATTTGTAGTTAATTTATTTAATTAATGTAATGATAGTGTAGTGTTAGGTTTAATTGTAACTTAGGTTAGGATTTATTTTACAGGTAATTTTGTATTTCTTTTAGCTAGGTAGTTATTAAATAGTTAATAACTATTTAATAACTATTCTAACTAGCTAAAATAAATACAAAGTTACCTGTAAAATAAATATAAATCCTAAAATAGCTACAATGTAATTATTAATTACATTGTAGCTATCTTAGGGTTTATTTTACAGGTAAGTATTTTGTTTTAAATAGGAATAATTTATTAAAGTATAGTGTAGTGTTAGGTGTAATTGTAACTTAGGTTAGTTTTTATTTTACAGGTAAATTTCTCTTTATTTTAGCTAGGTAAGCTATTAAATAGTTAATAACTATTTAATAGCTATTGTACCTAGTTAAAATAAATTGAAAGTTACCTGTAAAATAAAAATAAATCCTAAGATAGCTACAATATAATTATTATTATTATTATTATTAAAGGTAAGTATTTCGTTTTAAATAGGATTAACTTAGTTAATAAGAGAAATATTATTTAGATTTATTTAATTAATATTTAAGTTAGGGGGGTGTTAGGGTTAGTGTTAGACTTAGGTTTAGGGGTTAATAATTTTATTACAGTGGCAGCGGTGTAGTGGGGGGCAGGATAGGGGTTAATAAATGTATTATAGGTGGCGACGGTGTAGGGGGGCAGATTAGGGGTTAATAAGTTTAATATAGGTTGCGGCGGGGTCCGGGAGCGGCGGTTTAGGGGTTAAACTATTTATTTAGTTGCAGCGAGGTGCGGGATCAGCAGGATAGGGGTTAATAACTTTATTATAGGTTGCGGCGGTATGGGGGGCAGGATAGGGGTTACTAGGTATAATGTAGGTTGCGGCGGTGTCCGGGAGCGGCGGTTTAAGGGTTAATACATTTATAAGAGTTGCGGCGGGGTCTAGGAGCGGCGGTTTAGGGGTTACTAACTTTATTTAGTTGCGGGAGGCTCCGGGGGCGCCGGTATAGGGGGTAGAACAGTGTAGTTTAGTGTGGGTGCTTAGTGACAGGCTAGCAATAAAGCTGGGAAAAAGCCGAAGAGCAGCGAGATCGGATGAGTGATAACTATCACAGTCCGCTGCTCATCGCCCCGTACTTAGTGCGCGGCTTTTTGACAGATTTATTGATAACTTAGGCGAAATTTTTCAGGTCCGCGGCGGCGATGGTAGGCGAGCTTAGGCTGGCGTATTGGGCCGGCGAAGGCAGGTAAGTTGACACGTTGATAACTAGGCCTCTATATCTTTATCAGGAAAGAAAAAAATGGGATTGTGTCCCTTTAAGGCCTTTTGCAGTGCAATGTTTAGTAGCTATTATATACTATGCATTTAAAAAACGCATTAACACCTCTTTATAATTTCTGTCACTTATCAGCTGATAAACATCAATTTAAGTCCAAGGCCTGTGCACTGTGTTTTATTCTGTTGTTGGATAAAACAATAAAGATATAATAACAGTCTTGTTTCTTCATAAGGCTTCTGTACGATGATACAGGGAGGATGTATGTTGTGTTGTTGGTAATAAAGAGCTCTGTTGTGCAAGGTTAAGTGACTGGGAGCAGCTTTTCAGGGTAGTTGTTATGACTCCGCATCCATTAACACACTGGTGTCTTTATGGGTCTCAGATTGCTCTTATTAAGATAAAAAGTCATATTTCTACCATTTACTTTACATGCATGAGTTATTATTAATCCTGCAGAGCAAGCTATGTAAAATTATGTTAAAGGGACAGTTATCACTTTGACATTGTAATATAAAATAGATAGAAAGGCAGACAGACATACAGACAGGTATATGATAGATATATAAATAGTTAGAAACATGATAGATAGATAGATAGATAGATAGATAGATAGATAGATAGATAGATAGATAGATAGATAGATAGATAGATAGATAGATAGATAGATAGATAGACAGACAGAGAGACAGACTGACAGAAAAGTTACACATAAGCAACTCTACAAACACAGAGAGCATTTTTTCCAGGGGTAAATAGAGCCAACTGAGGGCCAAATGAAAAAGTGGAACGGTAAGCTAAGGCCCCACACTCGCGCAAACCCGACCGCATATTCTGATGTGCGCTAACCCGACACGAAAATATGAATATTTCACATTCCAATGTTCTTCACATAGAAGAATATGTTCTATTTATTCATAAATACATATTTTATATATATATATATATATACAGTATATATATATATATATATATATATATATATATATATATATATATATATATATATATATATATATATATGATTTTGTTTAGTACAATATATATTTATACCTATATATACTGTATATATATATATATATATACAGTATATATAAATACTTAGAACACAGAACATAGAAATGTACTGAACATAGAAATGTGAAATATTTACAGTAAATACATAGGTGAAACCTTTGATAAAAATGAATAATGAATATTTCATAAAAAAGATTTTTCATGTTTTTTATCTACTTAACTGCAAAGGGCTCCAATGCACTTATAAATATATGTTTTATGTGTGTACATACCTGTATGTATTTATGTGTTTATATGTGTATATATGTCTGTAAATACATATACACACATATAAATACATATAAATACAAAAATACATGTTATTATATGTATATTATATACAGTATATGTTATATAATTTTACATTATATATACATATACATCTTTAGACATGTATACTGTATATCTGTTTCTCTATGTTAAATCCCTTTGCCTGCCCTCTTTTTCTGACAACTGATATCTCATATCTTTGAGCCTTTATAACTTTTGATTGATATTGATTAATATTTGTTAATAGATAGTGTTATTATGAGTGGAACTATAATTTGTAATGTATTTTTGATGTGTTTTGTGCAACTTTTTTGTTTTGTTAAACAGTTAACCAGAGCTCTGAAGTCGCGGTAATCATTCTTGTGTGAATTTACATTAAACTCGTAATACGAGCGATAAGCCTGATGAGCGCAAACACTCGTGATAAACCCCTTATCGCTCGAGCACAAACGTTTGTTCTCCACTCGTAATCTATCCCTGAATAAGTAATGGAAGCAGTAATACAAGAGTCTTTGAAGACAATAAGTTTTTCTTCTTTCAAATCTAGGATTACATGGGCATTTGTCATTACGGTCATGACATTCATAGTTTTAGAGCTCCATATTTATTATACTAAATGGGGTTTCTAATTTAAAATAAACATAGGATCAAATCAAAAACTCTGTTCTAACCAATGTGATAGTATCTAGGCCCTTTTCAACAATATGGCTCTTCAACTTCCTATATTTAGTAATAATAGTACAGACTTTTTTAAAGGATAGGGAGCTTGCACTCACTTACTTAGGGTTAGATTAAGTGGCGCTATATTTAGTGCTCTCGCTCTAAAGTTAACACCGGCAGAAGTAATCTTTTGGGACCGCTGGTTAGTGTATGTTTTACAAGTGGAAAGTAACTACAAACCAGACACCGCTAACTTTAGGACATTGGATATCACGACCGTGCTAACTTATTCTCCCCATAGATTTCAATGGAGAGCGCAGAAGAAAAAAAACTAACACTTATCGCTCATACACTAACCCGACAGGAATTATTAATATTTCCCATTCTTCCAATGTTATTTACATACAGGAAAATTGTATTTTTATATATATAACTTCAAAACTAGTTAGAAAAGAGAAAGTGCCACAGTAGAGCTATATGAGATATTGTGTAAAGATGGGGGATTTCAGCACTCAATAGAACTTCATTTTACCCAGTTAGGTGTTTGACCGGAAGCTATCAAGAGACATATACACCGATGCACATAAGTTCAGATAGCACGACAAATTTATTTACAAAGTAACAAACATACTGAAAAGACATTTGCAAATTGTCTAGGTACTAGAGAAAATATATTACTACCACTGCAGTGGGATATTAAAACAAATTATCAATCGTAATATATTACTAAGACAGCAACAATGTAGCAACATTATATTGATTTATATAAAGCAGAGAGAAATGTAGCTATTAACCAAGCAGATTTACTTATGATCATATATACGACCTGTTTTAAAGTCCTCCTTATGGTATAAGAATATGGATAAGAAAAAAACCATAGGTTCGTAAAGAGTCCGTTTCTGCCTGGGCCCAGATTCCAGATGAACAAAAGCGTGTTAAAGGGAAATTTTTCCAAAGCTCTTTCTTTGCTTTTAATCAAGGTCTTTGTGACAGGACTTGTATGCTAGGACTCCGAGGTAAGAACGTCCTCTCTTGCTAGCGTGGATATACGATACTGTGTTGCAAACCAGATACTGTTGTTGCTTATGACCCAAGACAAATGCAGCTTTCCAGGAAACTGTGGTAAGTAGCGGTCCGAGTATCTGCATTAATACTCTCCTCCGGATTTCTGTGGTTTAGTAACAGTCCGGGTGTCTGTATTAGTGCTCACCTCCGGATCCACCTTGTATCCGCAATTGAAAACTTCAGTCACTGGTTCGGGTATGGGTAATGAAGTTATGTGCAGAGTCGGGACAGGTACTTCCGACGTCAAACTGCTTTCTGCCTCCACTCTTCAAAGGCATATCACCTTTGCTCATAGGGATCTTGACTGCATCGGATAACAGGTATTAGCCTTCATAAGAATCGTCCGAACTTGAGTAGACTGTGAGTAGGTGTCTGTCGATGCGCGTTTTGCCCCACAATGCTCAGCGAAAGCTAGGGCCTCATCAGGACTACCTGACACCTGTGTCTCCTACCTATTATTGGATTCTTCTCAAGGGGGTGTGTTCAATCTCAGTAAATAAACATTTAAGATTGGTTTTAAACAAACAAGCCTCCAGAGAGACTAACCAATTGTTAGGAGAGTGGAATTTGATACAAATGTATCCAAACCTGCTGCGAATAAACAGAACTCATGTGCTCCGCCATATAAATATTGCCATCTTTTATAACACTAGGTTAAACAGAGAAAAAAGAACACAGATAGAGCAGTCATTTATAATGAAAGGTATTAGTTGTTATCCGATATATAGTATTTATTGATTCAAAAGATTTTTCCTAACAAGAAACATTTTTTTCCTTTTTAGTTTTTCAATTTAATTATCCTTAGTTATTACATTTAGCCCAAAAACGAGGCATATTCTATTCTTTCATTTAGGCCATTAGGAGTTATTGTTTTTAATGTATATGTCCACCTGGCTTCTTTTCTAAGTAGGAATTTATCTTCATCCCCACCTCTTCCATTTGTAATCCCTATATCAATTGCTATAAATTTTAAGGATACAGTGCTACTTTTATGTACCTCCTTAAAATGACGGGCTACACTTGTATCCCTTTCATAGAGAATGTAATCCCTGTGCTCCTGCACTCTGTCCTTGAACATTCTTTTTGTTTTTCCAACATAGAACAGAGGGCAGGAGCACTGTAAGAGATAGACAACCCCTACTGTGTTACAATTTGCAAAGTGTCTTATGTCAAAACTCTTACCTGTGTGAGTACAGAATGTTTTGCTTTTTAGGATATATGGGCAGTAGACACAATGTCCACAGGGATAAGTGCCTTTAACCTGTTGGTGTTTATTTAACCAGGTGGTCTCAATCTGTGATCTGACAAATCTACTTTTGACTAATTTGTCTTTGAGATTTGGTGATTTTTTAGCTGTCATCAGTGGGTATGGTTCTACCTTATCTACTATTTTTTCATCTAAAGTTAGGATATGCCATTTTTGTGCCAATATACATCTGATACTATATAAATAAACCTTAAGTTACTTTCAACTTTTTTCTCTTTTTTCGAATATAGGAGGTCATCCCTATTCATTTTCCTTACTTTATTAAGGGTATGTCTAATCAGCTTTCGTGAATATCCCCTTTCTATGAATCTTTTACACATCTGATCAGCATGATGGTCGAATTTTGTCCTAGAAGAGCAATTTCTTTTAAGTCTCAGTAGTTGACTGAAAGGTATACCTTTTTTCAGAGGTTCCGGGTGACTACTGGATGCTTCCAGGATACTATTCGTTGCTGTACTTTTTCGGTAATTCTCAGTAGAGATTTTATTACCTTCTTTTTTAATCACTATATCTAGGAACGGCAGTTCTTTGGTGCTTAAAACATACGTTAGAAATATGTTACGATTGTTTTTATTTAAGTTAGAGACAAATTCGTGAAGACAGGCCAGGGGGCCATCCCATAGCATGAGTATGTCATCCACATACCTAATCCACAGGGAAACATGGGAGTCAAACACCTCACCATATTCTTCAAATATGTCCAACTCCCATGCTCCCAAGTGGAGACATGCATATGTCGGAGCACAAACTGCTCCCATGGCTGTCCCCCTTACCTGTCTATAGATAGAATTGGCAAATTGGAAGACGTTATTATTCAAAATAAAGTGTAACAGATCAACAATGAAAGCTGTGTGTCTGTCACTCTCTGGTCCTCTTGTTCTAAGGAATTGTTTTGATGCTTCTATCCCTATTGTATGCGGTATCGAGGAATAGAGATTTTCAACGTCTAACGACACCAAGATTGTTTCTGTTTTTACTGATATGTCATCTAGCTTCCTTAGGAGGTCAGGTGTATCTTTCACATAGGAGGGGAGGGAGAGAAGAAAAGGTCTGAGAAAGATGTCTACATATTCACCAATATGCTCACTGATGCTACCAATCCCCGAGACAATTGGTCTCCCAGGGGGACTGGTAGGATTCTTATGTATTTTTGGAATTACATAGAAAGTGGGCATAACAGGGTAGATTGGGCTGAGAAATTGGAATTCCTTTACAGATATAAGACCTTCCATCTTAGCATCTTGTAAGATTCTATTGAGTTTGGACTTCATTAATATCATGGGATTTCTTGAAAGTTTTTCATACTGTAATCTATCGTTTAATTGTCTCTTTACCTCATTAAGATAATAGGACTCATCTAAGAGGACTAAATTTCCGCCCTTATCGGCTGGCTTAAAAATTACCCCTTTTGATGTACTTATTTAAAACATGGAGGGTGCATACCCTATGGAAAAAAAGAATTAGACTAACATGTTTCGGCCTGCGCCGTATTCATAGTCCTAAAACACCAAACACACACTCAAGTTTAAAAACCCACCTCTGGGATTTGATTGGTTGAAATCCTAAGCATCAATTAGGGTATTAAAGAAACAGTGTATAAGTATTTATATCCATTGACAAAATAGAAAAGAACATATAATCTCATTCACAGTTTGCAATGTGCACATTGGACAATATCTTGGACCACACCAAAATGTTCAAAAAATGTTTGTTATATTATGTTATTGTTACTATTTCATTAATAGGTCCATTTATTTGCCCAAACTGTGTTCAAGATTTATGACCGATACATTCAACCTAAATTTACTATAAATAAACTTCCTAGTTATAGAAAATATTATGGAGTATATAAAATATAAATGGTTAGATGTTAGAAAATAGAGAAATAGAAAAATAGGAAAAAGGAAAATAGAAAAATGGAAAGATAGAGACAGTGGAAATGAAAGAAATGAAGAAATGAATTAGGAGAAGGGAGAGATTCATGGTTGTATATGACTGTTCCCTCATTAATAGTTGTAATACATTTATTTATTCTTAAGGAATATTTTTAACTGAATGGGCAACATACATGTCCTACACTGCCGTGTATCCTAAATTCTATATTGATATATTCAAAACTGATTCATTTGATGTATACAAAGTGTAATCATTAGGATTTAAAACACGGGGTATAATATCTATAATTGCTCCATATATAGTGTCTTTATCATAAGGATATGGGTGCAATAAATCGTTAAACCCAAACACCTAAATTTTATTCAAGCCATGGTTTACAACTCATCCTGTAGATGGATTAATATAATCAAATATTGGAGAATGATAATGCATAATGAGTTGGTAACTTAAATATTTCTCTTTCAGTTTTAGTTTAGGCATACAACAATCATTTTTAATTTATTTTTCTTATGCCTATCAACAAGAGGCCCAGAGGGGGTTGGTGGGCATGTTTTAGTTCCAATGGTTTATAAAATCATATTCAGAGTTCAGACCCAATGGAACCTTGGTCTGAAGTCTTAAAATCCAGTACATCTCCTGCCTGGATAAAACTTGAAACTTGTCCCCCCCCCCCCCCCTCTGCCGAGCCTGAACTTTTTCAATGATCATCCATCTCAGGCTTGTGCAATCTTTATCATGTGTGTTAACAAAATGGTTAACTAAAGGGGTGCTGCTTTTACCCACACTAATAGTGGATAGGTGTTCACGTATCCGTGAGCGCACCTCCCTTGTTGTTAACCCTATGTATTGTAGATTGCAAACTGTACACCATAAAAGGTAAATACAGTAAGTAGATCTACAGTTCACACAGGCAGTCACATCAAAGGTTTCCCCTGTTGTACACGATTGAAAAGAGGAGCCTATGTGAAGATGTTCACACGCTTTGCATTGGGGGTTCCCACATCTATAGGTGCCCCTATGTCTGAGCCAGGAAGATTGAGTGGATGAGGCAGGCTTTCTAAGCTGTGAAGGGGATAAAATACTCCCCACAGATCTATTCCTCCTATATGAAAACCTACAGCCTTCACTAACTGCATCCACTAGACCATCATCGGCTGCAAGCAATCTAAAATGCCCCCAGATTATGTTACAGATTGTGTGATATTGTTCTGAGTAGTCCGTAACAAATGTCAGTTTGCGTTTAGAATTATTGTTCGGTCTCTTGTGATCTACCAGGAGAGAATCTCTTTCTATTCTGTCTACTTCAGTCCTAGCTCTCTTAAGGACTTTATTACTGTAACCCCTTTCCTTGAGTCTATCATGCAGTGCTTCAGCATGGTATTCATAATCTTTGGTTTGCGTACAATTCCTTTTAACGCGAATGAGTTGTCCCTTAGCCACAGAGTATGGCACCTGCCGGGGGTGGCAGCTCTTCACATGCAAGATACTGTTGCCTGAAATAGGCTTCCTGTACACTTCTGATGTAATTTCACCTGACTGCCAACCTCTGAGCTCAACATCCAAATAATGAATTTGTTGTCTGTTTGTTTCATGAGTAAAGCTCAGATTGAAATCATGACCCAGGTATTTCACAAATTCGTCTACTGAGTATTTCTCACTGTCCCAAACAAACAACAAATCGTCTATAAAACGATGGTATATCTTGATCGCAGGCCGGAAGGTGTTACTATCTGCATAGATGTGGGACCGCTCCCACCAACCCATGTATAGGTTGGCATAGGTAGGGGCGAACTTGGCGCCCATAGCGGTCCCACAACTCTGCAGATAGTAATCACCCTCAAATTGAAAAAAGTTATGTGTCAGTAGGAACTCTGTGACCTCCAACACAAAGGCTCTGTAGGGCTCACTATATGTTGTTTCATGAATTAAAAAGTATTCAATAGCCTTCAATCCTAGATGGTGAGGAATTGAAGAATACAATGCTGTAACATCCACAGTGAGCCACACAGAGTCCCGTGTCCATTTTACTTGATCAATTATGTTCAGAACATGTTTGGTATCCTTGATATAGCTAGGGAGGGCAAGTACAAGTGGCTGTAATACATCATCAAGCCACTCTGAAAGATGTTCTAGCATAGATCCTATTCCGCTAACTATTGGCCTACCCTGTACGTTTTCTATACTTTTGTGCACCTTAGGCAGGTGGTGGAATATCGATGTGATAGGATGTTTAACATATAAATATTGACATGTATCATTGTCAATAAAGCCTTCTTCCACAGCCCCATCTAAAAGGTGCATAAGTTGTCTCTGAAACACATTTGTTGGATCACCCCTGAGTTTTGTGTAACTATTGGTATCCTCCAATTGCCTCAAGGCCTCAGCAATGTAGCTTGACCTATTCATGACGACTACCGAGCCCCCCTTATCTGCCTGCTTTATGACAATATTCATGTTGTTACTTAGTGATCTCATGGCTTGTTGTTCATGTGTGTTTAGGTTACTCTTGACAGGTTTTTTTGTGGGATTAAGTGTTCTTAAATCTGCCTCTACCCTCCTATAGAAGGTTTCTATAGTGTTGCCCCTGCTTTGAATGGGGTAGAATGTGGAGGGATTTTTGTATTTCTTATGTGAAGTAGTTTGTTCATTTACAATATTAATCCCTGTTTCTTGTTCCAAACCCCTCAGGGCTAGGAGGTCACACGTATCCTGAAAATGAAACCCTTGGTATATGTTAGAGGTTGTTTGCTCCTGGGGTTGTTCTATAAACCTATCTGAATTGTCCGTTTTGAAGTGTTTACAGAGTGTCAAGTTTCGTACAAATTTGTTAAGATCTAACATTGTTTTAAACAAATTAAAGTTTACAGTACGTACAAAACCCAGGCCCAAACTTGGCACTCTGCACTCCTCCTTTGTTAGGACATAATCAGATAAGTTTATGACGGTTTGTATTTTGATGGCATCCTGGTTTGTCTTACTGGATATCTCCCCTGTTCGGGTTGCATAGCTGCCGTCCCGCCACCCCTGGAGCACTGTCCCATGTGAAAAACCTGCTCCATCTGTGAGAACTCATCATCTCTTTCTACTGTCATATTTGTAGATTGCTGTCCTAAAGAGGGAGCAGGGCTCTCAGATGGTTGATACCTTCTCTGTTGTTGTGTGTTTTGTTGTGAAAACCTAAGTCTACCTGAATGTTGTGCCGCATGAACTCTATTGGGGCCCTGTCTCGTCTCCATCCTGGTATACATATTCCCCCGTCCAGAGAATCTGTTATAATTAGTGTTCCTGTTGACAGTATCCTGTAAGGTCTCTTCGTCATTACCTGAGTGTGTGTTGTCGTCCCCAGATTCTGCCTCACTGTCTGAGAAAGTAACAGTTTTGTTGCCTCTACCTCTCTGTCTCCTACCTCTGCCTCTCCTATGCCCTCTGTTCTGGTTTCTTCTATACTGAAATCTCGAACCTCTGTTCCAAATGTATACTTTATTGTTATCATAGTCTGTTTTATCCCTTAAAAACTTAGTGTGCTTAATACTAACAATCTCCTCCTTAACCTCTCTGATTGTTTTTTGCAACACTACATCAAATTTGGGAAAATCAATACTAGTACAGAAATTGTTTAAAAGTGTTTGTACATCACAGATATCAACCCTAATGGCATTCAACATTTCAGTTTTATAACTTATCAACAATTTCATTAGTCGACCAGAACAGTCACTTAATATAAGGTTCCACATGTCAATGAATTCTTGGTCATCAGTTTCAAAAGTTGGAAATTTACTGATTCGCAAACCCCTAGGTATCATGTTTAGGGTTAGGTACTTCTCTAAAGTCCAAATGTCCCATTTGATTTTCTTCTCCTTGATCAGGAGACGCTCCATTTCATCAAAAAGCATAGGAAGATCAAAACTTTTACGGTCATGAGAAAAAATATGCTCTATTTCAACATTGTCAAAGTCCCTCTCATTTACTTCTTTTAATGAGTAGTAGGTGACCACAGCTGATCCCTCATTATTCATTTCTTGCTGCATAATGTTGCAAAACCTGGTGCTTTGCCCAAACACCCAAAATATCAAAAAGAAAAATAATGGTTTAACGCAACAGAACAAACTATTTACTGCTTTAACTTAAAGTCCAGATGTAAAAAGACATATATATTCTTTTTGTAATCCCAGTGGTATTCAAACTTGCAATTGCAATATTACGCCTCCCTCTCTCATGGAAGAAATAATAAAGACCAAAGATAAGCGTTGTATTTTATATATTTTTCTTTCTTTGTATAATACGCTAATTGTTAACCAAGTCACTGTATTCAGCATATCCCCGGTTCACAACATAAGACCCAGTATGGCCAAATTAACAAACAGTATTCAAAGAAGGTTCCACACATATGGCAAAGTCAGGTAATCCGTAATCAACTTTGTTGCCCATGTACACTATGCGTACCTCCGCTCCCTCCGTGCCCCAGTACCTCTGACCTGAACTCCTTGGTTCTTCTGTACGCTGTTCCGGACCCTCGTCCGTCCACACCATGCGGATTCAGCGTCTCCCGTCTCACCCACGTGTGGCGTGATGTCACTTCCGGGTTCACTTCTCTGTTTGCGGTTCTCGATAGGTACACTGGGAATGGAGCCTGAGGGAGCGTGGACCAATCGGCGTGTTCCTTCTGACTGCCTTCAGATATGGGAAACAGTGAGACAATATCTTCAGCAATGTATTCCAAATGCTTTATAGATGCTGTAATGTTGTAGTTTATGGGGAGCCAAAAAAGTCTTTATCCAGGGAGAGGGTTTAGGCAATCCGGACCGCAGTGCAGCTTAGGTGATACAACAGCAAACTGACCTGTGCTAGCGAAGGCATATATTTTGATTTAGGTTGCAGATTTGTTTTTAAATTACTGTCACCTTTTACAAATTTTTCCCTGTCTTCATTTTCATTCAAGAGGGATTCTAACACCTTTATAGTTTCCTCATCTTTTTTCTGTTCAGATTTATGCTGAGGCTTAGTATAATGTAAAACTATTTTTCTAGCAAAAAGGTGAAGATCCTTTACTAGTTCAAACTTATTTAGTTTATTTGAGAGGCAAAAAGTTAGTCCTTTTTTTAGAACCTCAATGTGAGTCAAATTTAGCTTAAAAGAGGAAAGATTTATAATTTGTAGATTACTTTCAACATCAGTTTTTAGTATCCCTGATATGGCCTTCTTCGTGGTCTCCCCCTGTTTCTCATCCCTTGTCTTTGGTTCTCCCCTCTCCCTCTCTGATTTCGTTGAGGGTATATTCTCTCTTGTTGATTCATACCCCTTATTCCACCTCCTCTTCCCCCCCCCCTCCTCCTACATCTGTGGTTTGTAACCCAGAACCTCCATCGTTTTTTGAATGTCTTTCAGTATCTGTTTCTAAATCTGATGCGTCGGTGCCTGAGTCGTAGGAACCCTTATCAAATTTGTAGACATAGACTTTTTTATTTTGATAGTCTTCCTGATCTCTGTGTAATTTTCTACATTTTCTCACTTTTATTTCTGCTTGTAGCCTAGAGATGTGTGTTTTAGTTTCTTCATTTAATTTTGCAAAGTTAGGATCATTCTCAAATTTATTTACAACCTGTAATGCTTGTTCTACATCATCTTTAATTTTATCTAGCCTCTTATGGTTTCTTTTAATCAACATGTCTATCATATCAAGTGCACAAGAAGATAGTTTACCGTTCCATTCTTCTAGGAAATCTAGACCACCCTCTTCTTCTCTGGCATTAAATCCAGGATCCAAGAATAGTCTTAGCCCTCTGGGGACAATTTTTTTCTCAACATAGTTGACAAGACTTGAATTCTCTGCTCTAAGATTTACTTGCTTAACTATACACCCTTTATACTTCTTGAAAGCATTAAACACGTTTGTTTCTAAATCACTGCTTTCTAAATTAGTATTAGTCAGTGATTCTTTTAACTCTGCCTCCCATTGCTCATCGGATAGTGTGAAGGCCATATTTATTTGTCTCAAAACAGGTTCCTGCCAAACACCAAATGAAATTCTACAAACACACTAATAAAATTGTGTGTTTACAAAAATTATTTTATCCGTCAATCCCTAAAGGAAAGAGCACTGTGGGAATCCTCCCTATTGCTCCTAATAGGTATAAATTACAGAAAGAGTGCTGGGAGAGGATTACTGGAACCTTCCTGTTTAAACAGGACAGGGAACTTTTACAGTAAAATATTTGTTTAAAGATCTAGGCGGTAATTAGCCGTTCCTGGATCAGGTGCAGACCCCCAAAAGCAATTATAACTTCAAAACTAGTTAGAAAAGAGAAAGTGCCACAGTAGAGCTATATGAGATACTGTGTAAAGATGGGGGATTTCAGCACTCAATAGAACTTCATTTTACCCAGTTAGGTGTTTGACCGGAAGCTATCAAGAGACATATACACCGATGCACATAAGTTCAGATAGCACGACAAATTTATTTACAAAGTAACAAACATACTGAAAAGACATTTGCAAATTGTCTAGGTACTAGAGAAAATATATTACTACCACTGCAGTGGGATATTAAAACAAATTATAAATTTGATAAGGGTTCCTACGACTCAGGCACAGACGCATCAGATTTAGAAACAGATGCTGAAAGACAGTCAAAAAACAATGGAGGTTCTGGGTTGCAAACCACAGATGTAGGAGGAGGGGGGGGGGAGAAAGAGGAGGTGGAATAAGGGGTATGAATCAACAAGAGAGAATATACCCTCAACGAAATCAGAGAGGGAGAGGGGAGAACCAAAGACAAGGGATGAGAAACAGGGGGAGACCACGAAGAAGGCCATATCAGGGATACTAAAAACTGATGTTGAAAGTAATCTACAAATTATAAATCTTTCCTCTTTTAAGCTAAATTTGACTCACATTGAGGTTCTAAAAAAAGGACTAACTTTTTGCCCATCAAAAAAACTAAATAAGTTTGAACTAGTAAAGGATCTTCACGTTCTTGTTAGAAAAATAGTTTTACATTATACTATGCATCAGGATAAATCTGAACAGAAAAAAGATGAGGAAACTATAAAGGTGTTAGAATCCCTCTTGAATGAAAATGAAGACAGGGAAAAATTTGTAAAAGGTGACAGTAATTTAAAAACAAATCTGCAACCTAAATCAACATATATGCCTTCGCTAGCACAGGTCCCCATTGTCTCAATGTTTGTTAAAGCGGTTGAAAGAGAAATTGAAAAATTGCCTGAAGACTGGATTCAGTCTGATAACTTAAGTTTCAAAGAGAGACAAGCATTAAAAGAACTAAGTACAGCAAAAGGGGTAATTTTTAAGCCAGCCGATAAGGGCGGAAATTTAGTCCTCTTAGATGAGTCCTATTATCTTAATGAGGTAAAGAGACAATTAAACGATAGATTACAGTATGAAAAACTTTCAAGAAATCCCATGATATTAATGAAGTCCAAACTCAATAGAATCTTACAAGATGCTAAGATGGAAGGTCTTATATCTGTAAAGGAATTCCAATTTCTCAGCCCAATCTACCCTGTTATGCCCACTTTCAATTTAATTCCAAAAATACATAAGAATCCTACCAGTCCCCCTGGGAGACCAATTGTCTCGGGGATTGGTAGCATCAGTGAGCATATTGGTGAATATGTAGACATCTTTCTCAGACCTTTTCTTCTCTCCCTCCCCTCCTATGTGAAAGATACACCTGACCTCCTAAGGAAGCTAGATGACATATCAGTAAAAACAGAAACAATCTTGGTGTCTTTAGACGTTGAAAGTCTCTATTCCTCGATACCGCATACAATAGGGATAGAAGCATCAAAACAATTCCTTAAAACAAGAGGACCAGAGAGTGACAGACACACAGCTTTCATTGTTGATCTATTACACTTTATTTTGAATAATAACGTCTTCCAGTTTGACAATTCTATCTATAGACAGGTCAGGGGGACAGCCATGGGAGCAGTTTGTGCTCCGACATATGCATGTCTCCACTTGGGAGCATGGGAGTTGGACATATTTGAAGAATATGGTGAGGTGTTTGACTCCCATGTTTCCCTGTGGATTAGGTATGTGAATGACATACTCATGCTATGGGATGGCCCCCTGGCCTGTCTTCACGAATTTGTCTCTAACTTAAATAAAAACAATCGTTACATATTTCTAACGTATGCTTTAAGCACCAAAGAACTGCCGTTCCTAGATATAGTGATTAAAAAAGAAGGTAATAAAATCTCTACTGAGAATTACCGAAAAAGTACAGCAACAAATAGTATCCTGGAAGCATCCAGTAGTCACCCGGAACCTCTGAAAAATGGTATACCTTTCAGTCAACTACTGAGACTTAAAAGAAATTGTTCTTCTAGGACAAAATTCCACCATCCTGCTGATCAGATGTGTCAAAGATTCATAGAAAGGGGATATTCACGAAAGCTGATTAGACATACCCTTAATAAAGTAAGGAAAATTAATAGGGATGACCTCCTATATTCGAAAAAAGAGAAAAAAGTTGAAAGTAACTTAAGGTTTATTACAACCTATAATTGCCAGTGGCATAGTATCAGATGTATATTGGCACAAAAATGGCATATCCTAACTTTAGATGAATAAATAGCAGATAAGGTAGGACAATACCCACTGATGACAGCTAAAAAAATCACCAAATCTCAAAGACAAATTAGTCAAAAGTAGATTTGTCAGATCACAGATTGAGACCACCTGCTTAAATAAACACCAACAGGTTAAAGGCACTTATCCCTGTGGACATTGTGTCTACTGCCCATATATCCTAAAAAGCAAAACATTCTGTACTCACACAGGTAAGAGTTTTGACATAAGACACTTTGCAAATTGTAACACAGTAGGGGTTGTCTATCTCTTACAGTGCTCCTGCCCTCTGTTCTATGTTGGAAAAACAAAAAGAATGTTCAAGGAAAGAGTGCAGGAGCACAGGGATGACATTCTCTATGAAAGGGATATGAGTGTAGCCCGTCATTTTATAGAGGTACATAAAAGTAGCACTGTATCCTTAAAATTTATAGCAATTGATATAGGGATTACAAATGGAAGAGGTGGGGATGAAGATAAATGCCTACTTAGAAAAGAAGCCAGGTGGACATATACATTAAAAACAATGACTCCTAATGGCCTAAATGAAAGAATAGAATATGCCTCATTTTTGGGCTAAATGTCATAACTAAGGATAATTAAATTGAAAAACTAAAAAGGAAAAATATGTTTCTTGTTAGGAAAAATCTTTTGAATCAATAAATACTATATATCAGATAACAACTAATACCTTCCATTATAAATGACTGCTCTATCTGTGTTCTTTTTTCTCTGTTTAACCTAGTGTTATAAAAGATGGCGATATTTATATGGCAGAGCACATGAGTTCTGTTTATTCGCGGCAGGTTTGGATACATTTGTATCAAATTCCACTCTCCTAACAATTGGTTAGTCTCTCTGGAGGCTTGTTTGTTTAAAACCAATCTTAAATGTTTATTTACTGAGATTGAACACACCCCCTTGAGAAGAATCCAATAATAGATAGGAGACACAGGTGTCAGGTAGTCCTGATGAGGCCCTAGCTTTCGCTGAGCATTGTGGGGCGAAACGCGCATCGACAGACACCTACTCACAGTCTACTCAAGTTCGGACGATTCTTATGAAGGCTAATACCTGCTATCCGATGCAGTCAAGATCCCTATGAACAAAGGTGATATGACTTTGAAGAGTAGAGGCAGAAAGCAGTTTGACGTCGGAAGTACCTGTCCCGACTCTGCACGTAACTTCATTACCCATACCCGAACCAGTGACTGAAGTTTTCAATTGCGGATACAAGGTGGATCCGGAGGTGAGCACTAATACAGACACCCGGACTGTTACTAAACCACAGAAATCCGGAGGAGAGTATTAATGCAGATACTCGGACCGCTACTTACCGCAGTTTCCTGGAAAGCTGCATTTGTCTTGGGTCATAAGCAACAACGGTATCTGGTTTGCAACACAGTATCGTATATCCACGCTAGCTAGAGAGGACGTTCTTACCTCGGAGTTCTAGCATACAAGTCCTGTCACAAAGACCTTGATTAAAAGCAAAGAAAGAGCTTTGGAAAAATTTCCCTTTAACATGCTTTTCTTCATCTGGAACCTGGGCCCAGGCAGAAACGGACTCTTTACGAACCTATGGGTTTTTTCTTATCTGTAAACCATAAGGAGGACTTTAAAACAGGTTGTATATATGATCATAAGTAAATCTGCTTGGTTAATAGCTACATTTCTCTCTGCTTTACAGGAATCGATATAATGTTGCTACATTGTTGCTGTCTTAGTAATATATTACGATTGATAATTTGTTTTAATATCCCACTGCAGTGGTAGTAATATATTTTCTCTAGTACCTAGACAATTTGCAAATGTCTTTTCAGTATGTTTGTTACTTTGTAAATAATGATAGTGGAGTACACCTAGCGCCTACTAAATAAGACCTCTGGCTTTGATAATTTGACACCTAGTTGTCAAAATGGAAAGATGAAACTAATAAGGTATACCAAAGCGCCAACTATACGAAGGCTGGGTCTGGACCTAATGCAATATTATCAAACTATTACAATAAACAATTTATTGAGTACACAAATAAGTTAAAAACATGGATCCATGTATAAACAATCAAATTTATACAACAATAATAGCTAAATGAATAGTTAAAACAAATAGTTATGTAACGGATATAGCATTTAAAATTGTGCAAACATTGCTCTTAAAAATATTCATAAAAAATTCCAAATTTAGTATAAGGCTCACAACAGAAATTCAACTTTGTGTTTACCATATACACATACACAGATTTGTACAGCAATAATAGCTAAATGAATAGTTAAAACAAATAGTTAAATAGCAGATATGGCATTTAAAATTGTGCAAACAATGCTCTTAAAAAATATTCCTAAAAAATTCCAAATTAAGTATAAGGCTCACAACAGAAATTCAACTTTGTGTTTACCACATACACATAATAGGTGAAATATATTAGTCAGTTATATAATATTATCTAACCATGTTCTCGATTCTATGCAATACTAAATATTGCCAATAGTGACTAATGTGTAGGGCTCTGAGTAAGACCTTTAACTGTGTGTTTACCACATACGCATTGTCAAGTAAAAAATATTGTGACAGCAATAAGCCAATGTAAAGAATGTGTATCAAAAAAGTTGTGTGCAAAAATTAGTGTACAAAAGATATTAATGGTCAAAAAATAGGTTGATCTTCAAAAAAGTGAATTAAGAACAAAGATTGTGAAAAATGAAAAACCAAAAATTTACAAAAACATTGTGGTGTGTTCCAATAGTAACTTATATAAATGTAAATAATAGTCCAAAAAATAGTCCAACAGTGAAAACTTAATAGAAAAAATAATCCAACAATAAATTATAATAAGTAGTGTGTCTCTTTAAGAAAAAACAATAATCCTTAAAGTGTTGTGAATCCTAACAGCAATAGTTATGGTGATTTTCCAAGTGTTTTATACTGAATAGCAGTGTCAGTACTTGCTAGCCTTTTCCAACCCAAAATTCTATCTTCTTGGCAAATATTTTGTTATAAAAAAAAAAAAAAATAGGTTGATCTTCAAAAAACGTGAATTAAGAACAAAGATTGTGAAAAATGAAAAACCAAAAATTTACAAAAACATTGTGGTGTGTTCCAATAGTAACTTATATAAATGTAAATAATAGTCCAAAAAATAGTCCAACTGTGAAACTTAATAGAAAAAATAATCCAACAATAAATTATAATAAGTAGTGTGTCTCTTTAAGAAAAAAACAATAATCCTTAAAGTGTTGTGAATCCTAACAGCAATAGTTATGGTGATTTTCCAAGTATTTTATACTGAATTGCAGTGTCAGTACTTGCTAGCCGTTTTCCAACCCAAAATTCTATCTTCTTGGCAAATATTTTGTTATAATCCCTGGATGATCCTTCTGTAAAAGAAAGATATGATGGTGTAGATTGTTTTTAGATCAATAGAAAATGAAATTGTGCTTACCAGTCGACGCATTTCGGTCACAAAGAGACCTTTATCAAGACTGGTTTTATGGTGTTAGTAGTGGTCTTTTTATACCAGACTGATTGCTGGCCATAAAATTGTGGAACAGGAAGTGTTTGTTAAGCACTTCCTGTTTTACTGACCTTAAATGTGTGTTTAAAATATACAGTTTATAGTTTAAAAATTTGTGATTAAAAAATCCTTTATAATACATTTAGATGGTATCCTTATTTTGTCAAGCTCTGTCTGCATTTGATCATTTTTATTCAGAGAAAATACAAAAATTCCTATGTTAGAATACAGTGTTCCAGATTTGGAAAAATATATATACAAACCCAGCCTTTTTAGTTATGACTTCATACCTATTATTTAAAAAAAAAAAAAAAAATTCCTACCGCACCTGGTGTTCCCAGGCGGTCTCCCATCCAGGTACTGACCAGGCCTGGCCCTGCTTAACTTCCAAGATCAGATGGGATCAGGTGCATTCAAGGCAGTGTGGCTGTAGACATTTCTGTATTAGCCCTATTTCTCATCATGATCTGATCAGAAAGAGAGTTTACTGTCATCTCCAAGCCATTTTTCAGCTGTTTCTATTGGGTATAATCTCAGTAGGGGCTTGGTTTCTATTGGATGGGGCAGGGGTGTGTATAATAGGCTCAATTTCATTGGATAGTAGTTGGAATGTTGTTAAAACATTCCCTTATCTGTCATAATAAAGCCATTTTAGCGTATATGTTAAGGTGTCATTTTTAGATGTCATTTCTAGATGCCAATTTTTACATATGCTTGCTAATCTAAGAGAATAAAAAGCGGAAACAGGACATATTCTATATAAAGGATGGACTTGCTAGTTTCATCTTTTACTTATTACACAATCTATGCTGATTATATATCCCTTACAATATTCCTAATGGTGTTATATTGTTGTCTTCTATATACTGGATTTTGCTATAGTGCTATGTCTGTGCTGAGGTGTGAATTATTATCCAGAATAAAGAGAATTTTTTTTTTTTTTTTATTACAAACAAGGTGAAACCTCAATAGGTTTTAAGTGGAACAGAAACGTATGGGAACCAGATGGTGGTGTAGAAATATTAAACAACCTTTATTTGTTTAACATAAATATCCAATCGAGTGGGAAAGTGACCTCTATACTAGTAGTGTCTTATCTGGAGAGATATAAGCCCTGATTAATGCGTTATATAATCATAGAAAAACTATCAGATAAACTATCCTCAAATCTTTTTTCAAATTTAGAATAGACACCTATCATTACAAACTCAATGGTGTGTGGCATATAGCGTACCCTAGTGACGAGTGTAAAACATCTGTGGGTTAACCTAGTTCACCCAAAACCTTTTTCTTTTTAAATTATAATTTATAATTATATTTGTTCCTGTTTATGTACTATATATCCAGAGTTTTATGTCTGAGTTTATATATATGAATGATTGAATTGCTGTCTTCTTTAAATATGAACATCAAATATGTTTTAGGTACTAACCTTGTGAAAATCTATCTAAATCACAAAGTTTATAGAGGGGTATGTAGCTAGCAGTGCTAGAGTATTAGGAATAGAGCCATAATGCAACCAGAAGATGCCCATATATGGGTATACGTTTAAAATTTGTCATATATGCAGAGAGAGGTGGATATAGCAGGAGGTATTCATACACAGTTAGGGGAATTTAGTTTTTTTAGAAGATCGTTGATTATGATACTTGCTATCATGTTTCACAACCCGTGTATTCATAAAAGCAAACACAGTATTATACTGTTCTTCGCCAAAAGAGGCACTTCTCATGGGATTAGTAAAATTAAACATATTCCCATAGTTTCTCTGGCTTGCTTTTGAGATTTTTCCTTTATATCTCATTATAGTTAGTTTAGTTAAGGTTTAAAAGGTGAGATAGATCCTCTTTGTTGTTTAACCCTCTGGGATATAAGCAGTCTAAATAAAATATCCATTTGGATTCTGCCGTTAGTAACTTCTTTTCGTAATTGCCTCCTCTCCAGTTCTTAGTTACTTTTTGAATCCCCATATATTTAAGTGTATTAATATTCCCTTGAGGTTTCATAGAGAAATGTTTATACAGTGGGGTATCCATATTGCGTTTTTCAATTTGCAGGATATGCTCACGTATCCTATCTCGCAATGGCCTGGATGTCTGTCCTATGTATTGGAGGCCACATGGACATTGGAGTAAATAGACCACTCCCTTATCTTGGCAACAGATCAGGTTTCCAATTTTGTATTTTTCTCTGGTATTGTTGGAGTGAAATTCATCCGTTTTTACTCCACATTTGCATGCTTTGCAAGTGTGACAGGGGAAGAAGCCCTTAACCTTTTTCCCAAAGACGTCTTGTATTCCTGGAGGATTTTTCTTCTGTATGCTTGGTGCCAGTTTATTCTTTAAGTTGTTCGTTTTTCGATATACAAACTTTGGTACCTGAGATAATTTTTCTCCCAGTATGTCATCGTCTTTAAGTAGTGCCCAGTGTTTCCGGAAGATCTTTTCTATGATCTTACTGTTTGCACTATACTCTGTAATTAAAGGGATGTTAAGAGTTTCTTCGTCTTTGTTCCCCTTATTCCTCTCCTTATAGTTAGTGAGTGTTCTTCTTTCTATCTGTCTTACCTCATCAATTCTTTGGTCCAACATCTCTTCTTCATAACCCCTCTCCACAAATTGTTGTTTTATTATTTGCGCCTGTTCTTCCCATTTTGATGGATCAGAACAATTTTTTCTCATACGTAAAAGCTGTCCTTTTGGAATATTATTCTTCCATGTATTGTGATGGCAGCTTGTTTTGTGGACATAATTGTTACTGTCCACCTTTTTAAAATGGGTGGATGTTTCTAATTTCCCTCCTTTCACTTCTATGTTCAGATCCAAGAATGTGAGAGTCGTGTGACTCCATTCATATGTGAATTTTAGATTGGCCGTATTTTTATTCATCACTTCAAAGGTGTATTCCAAGTCTGCCTGTGACCCTTTCCAAACTATGATTATATCATCTATGTATCGACGATAGAGGACCAGGTCCGCACCGGCTGGGCAGGAGTCCCAAAATATTTCCTCCCATTTGCCCATATACAGATTGGCATAGCTCGGCGCGAACCTGGTCCCCATCGCCGTCCCACAAATTTGTCAGTAGAATTTGCCATCATGGCAGAAGTAGTTGTGATTTAGAATATAATGAATACTATCCAAAATGAATTCAATCTGTTCAGATGGAATTTCCGGATCTTTTTCGAGGTAGAATTTCACTGCTTCCAGTCCCTCTTCATGCGGGATGCTCGTGTACAATGCTGTCACGTCACAAGTTGCCAGGATATAATCCTTTTCCCATGTCAGCTCTTCCAGGAGATTAAGTATCTGAGTCGAATCTCTCAAGAAGGAGGGGAGTTGCCTCACGTGTTTTTGCAGATGTTTATCCACATATTCTGATAGGTTGCTACTTAATGAACCTATCCCGGAAATTATTGGCCTTCCTGGCGGATTTTGGAGGGATTTATGGATCTTTGGAAGGTGATATAACACTGGAGTTATTGGATGATGTACATTCAAATAGTTGTATTCTTTGTCATTCAATATTCCTTCTTCCTTGGCCCTCTTCAGCAGTGTTACCAGTTCTTCTTTAAATGTGTCCACTGGATTTTTTGATAATTTATAATAGGTGTTGTTGTCACTTAGGATACGTCTGTTCTCTGCTTCATAGTCATCTCTATTCATGACTACGATTCCTCCTCCTTTATCGGCAGATTTTATAGTGAGGTTCTGGTTTTGTTCCAAATTCTTAATGGTTTCCAACTGTTTATCTGATAGATTCTGTTTCTTATTCTTCAGTTTTTTAGAGCTTATATCACGTATTTCTCTGCACACTACTGTTTCAAATGTCTCGATTGCCGTCCCTTTGTGAGTTGTAGGATAAAAAGTTGATTTCAGCCTTAGCTCTGTGTGCTTGTAATTATCATCTACCTTTAAGTTTTAAGCTTCATTAAACCCATATCCCATTCTTTCTGTTGGGGGTCTTAAAAAGAATCTCTTAAGAGTTAGTCTTCTGATAAATTCTTTTGTACTTACGAAAGTAGTGAACTTATCAAGGCTTCTTGATGGAGCAAAAGATAAACCAAATTTAAGAACAGATTTTTCATCTTCATTCAATTCATATGAACTTAGATTAAATATTCCTCCTTCAGTGTTTTTTTCTTTGTCATCAGAAATTGTTCCTCCATTGGTGTCTTTTTCCTTGTCATCAGAAATTGTTCCTCCATTGGTGTCTTTTTCCTTGTCATCAGAAATTGTTCCTCCATTGGTTCCCAGATCTTTATAGGCGGACTTTATATCTTTGTTCTTCTTTATTTTTGCTCCTCCTCTTCTCCCTCTATGGGTCTTGTTTTTACTCTTGTTGTTGACTGATTTTGCCCTTTTCCTTTGTGTAGGTATCGATCTACCTCTAAAAAAGAAGAAGAAGGTGATTTTGTAGTATATGTTTTAGTTGAGGTCGATGGTTCTGTCCTCAATTCGGTTTTCTTTATATGTTGTCTTTCTTCATTCCTTTTGATTTCTTTTTGTTTCCTGTTGTCCTCTTCCTCTCTAGGTTTTGGATATCGTTTCTCCCATCTAGGAGTATCATGTGTGGTCTTATTCTCAAAATGATTATCATAGCCTTTATAATAATTCATTGGTTTATCAAAATGTCTATCTTCTTGGTGATGATGATAGCTTTCCCCATATCTGTGTGGTTCATACCTCTCTCTTTGCTCATATTCAAAATGTCTTCGCTCTCTATATGAGTTTGTGGGATAATCTCTTCTGTTTCTTAGATTATTAAACTGTCTTCTATCCCATCTTTGATTATTATATTGTCTATTGTCAGTATAGTCACCCTGCCTATTACCATATTGTCTAGTGTTTGGTTCGTAGTATGAGTCATATTGTCTGTGTTGTCTTCCTATATGATGATTCTGTCTATAGGGTATATTATAGTCTCTTCTATGATAATAGTGTGGTTCTATCCTTACTGGGCTTTTATATTCTCTTTTGGTCTTAATTTTGTTATTGTTTTTATTTTTATGTGTCATCGTCGTCCATGTTCCAGATTCATCAGTGGTGACTTCCACATGTGTATTTTCTATGTCAGTTCCTCCCTCTTTTATAGAGCCTCTGTCATCATCTCCTTCTTTCTTGTCTAATTCCTCTTTATTATCTAGTTCCCTCATTAGTTTTTTAGTTTTCTTTTGAATAATATCATCCCTTATTTTGCTTACTTTTTTAACAAGATTCTCTTTCCTCTCTGTTATGTCTTTGGATTCTGGTCCTGAATTTTCCAAATTCAAAATTATCACCTCATCATCTTTTATTTCAAGATCTATGTTTGCTGTTAGAATCTCCCTATACTCAATGATGAGTTTTATCAAATTTCTTGAAGTGTCTATTAGGACCTTCTTCCATTTGTTAGCTATGGTTTCTGAAAGGGGGAATGCACATTCTTTATGTATCAGTAATCCCTTAGGTATAATCTCTAACTCTAAGCATTTCTTTAGGAAGGATATCTCTGCTTTATATTTTACCTCTGAAATCAACAGTCTTTCAAGTTCTCTAAAGATCAGCTGTATATCTACAGTGTCCTCCTCATCTGGACTTGAGTCTGACTCTTTCCCTGTGGTGTTAATATTAATGTCAATTGCTTGTCTTAAATGTTTGAATGAATCCATTATATTTACAGTATTTATATAGCTGGCAGCTGAGTGTTACTAGGAAAAGAAAATATTGATAGTGGAGTACACCTAGCGCCTACTAAATAAGACCTCTGGCTTTGATAATTTGACACCTAGTTGTCAAAATGGAAAGATGAAACTAATAAGGTATACCAAAGCGCCAACTATACGAAGGCTGGGTCTGGACCTAATGCAATATTATCAAACTATTACAATAAACAATTTATTGAGTACACAAATAAGTTAAAAACATGGATCCATGTATAAACAATCAAATTTATACAACAATAATAGCTAAATGAATAGATAAAACAAATAGTTATGTAACGGATATAGCATTTAAAATTGTGCAAACATTGCTCTTAAAAATATTCATAAAAAATTCCAAATTTAGTATAAGGCTCACAACAGAAATTCAACTTTGTGTTTACCATATACACATACACAGATTTGTACAGCAATAATAGCTAAATGAATAGTTAAAACAAATAGTTAAATAGCAGATATGGCATTTAAAATTGTGCAAACAATGCTCTTAAAAAATATTCCTAAAAAATTCCAAATTAAGTATAAGACTCACAACAGAAATTCAACTTTGTGTTTACCACATACACATAATAGGTGAAATATATTAGTCAGTTATATAATATTATCTAACCAATAATGTTCTCGATTCTATGCAATACTAAATATTGCCAATAGTGACTAATGTGTAGGGCTCTGAGTAAGACCTTTAACTGTGTGTTTACCACATACGCATTGTCAAGTAAAAAATATTGTGACAGCAATAAGCCAATGTAAAGAATGTGTATCAAAAAAGTTGTGTGCAAAAATTAGTGTACAAAAGATATTAATGGTCAAAAAATAGGTTGATCTTCAAAAAACGTGAATTAAGAACAAAGATTGTGAAAAATGAAAAACCAAAAATTTATAAAAACATTGTGGTGTGTTCCAATAGTAACTTATATAAATGTAAATAATAGTCCAAAAAATAGTCCAACAGTGAAAACTTAATAGAAAAAATAATCCAACAATAAATTATAATAAGTAGTGTGTCTCTTTAAGAAAAAACAATAATCCTTAAAGTGTTGTGAATCCTAACAGCAATAGTTATGGTGATTTTCCAAGTGTTTTATACTGAATAGCAGTGTCAGTACTTGCTAGCCTTTTCCAACCCAAAATTCTATCTTCTTGGCAAATATTTTGTTATAAAAAAAAAAAAAAAAAAATAGGTTGATCTTCAAAAAACGTGAATTAAGAACAAAGATTGTGAAAAATGAAAAACCAAAAATTTACAAAAACATTGTGGTGTGTTCCAATAGTAACTTATATAAATGTAAATAATAGTCCAAAAAATAGTCCAACTGTGAAAACTTAATAGAAAAAATAATCCAACAATAAATTATAATAAGTAGTGTGTCTCTTTAAGAAAAAACAATAATCCTTAAAGTGTTGTGAATCCTAACAGCAATAGTTATGGTGATTTTCCAAGTATTTTATACTGAATTGCAGTGTCAGTACTTGCTAGCCGTTTTCCAACCCAAAATTCTATCTTCTTGGCAAATATTTTGTTATAATCCCTGGATGATCCTTCTGTAAAAGAAAGATATGATGGTGTAGATTGTTTTTAGATCAATAGAAAATGAAATTGTGCTTACCAGTCGACGCGTTTTGGTCACAAAGAGACCTTTATCAAGACTGGTTTTATGGTGTTAGTAGTGGTCTTTTTATACCAGACTGATTGCTGGCCATAAAATTGTGGAACAGGAAGTGTTTGTTAAGCACTTCCTGTTTTACTGACCTTAAATGTGTGTTTAAAATATACAGTTTATAGTTTAAAAATTTGTGATTAAAAAATCCTTTATAATACATTTAGATGGTATCCTTATTTTGTCAAGCTCTGTCTGCATTTGATCATTTTTATTCAGAGAAAATACAAAAATTCCTATGTTAGAATACAGTGTTCCAGATTTGGAAAAATATATATACAAACCCAGCCTTTTTAGTTATGACTTCATACCTATTATTTAAAAAAAATAAAAAAAATTCCTACCGCACCTGGTGTTCCCAGGCAGTCTCCCATCCAGGTACTGACCAGGCCTGGCCCTGCTTAACTTCCAAGATCAGGTGCATTCAAGGCAGTGTGGCTGTAGACATTTCTGTATTAGCCCTATTTCTCATCATGATCTGATCAGAAAGAGAGTTTACTGTCATCTCCAAGCCGTTTTTCAGCTGTTTCTATTGGGTATAATCTCAGTAGGGGCTTGGTTTTAAATGCTATATCCGTTACATAACTATTTGTTTTAACTATTCATTTAGCTATTATTAGCTATTATTGTTGTATAAATTTGATTGTTTATACATGGATCCATGTTTTTAACTTATTTGTGTACTCAATAAATTGTTTATTGTAATAGTTTGATAATATTGCATTAGGTCCAGACCCAGCCTTCGTATAGTTGGCGCTTTGGTATACCTTATTAGTTACTTTGTAAATAAATTTGTCGTGCTATCTGAACTTATGTGCATCCGTGTATATGTCTCTTGATAGCTTCCGGTCAAACACCTAACTGGGTAAAATGAAGTTCTATTGAGTGCTGAAATCCCCCATCTTTACACAGTATCTCATATAGCTCTACTGTGGCACTTTCTCTTTTCTAACTAGTTTTGAAGTTATAATTGCTTTTGGGGGTCTGCACCTGATCCAGGAACGGCTAATTACCGCCTAGATCTTTAAACAAATATTTTACTGTAAAAGTTCCCTGTCCTGTTTAAACAGAAAGGTTCCAGTAATCCTCTCCCAGCACTCTTTCTGTAATTTAAATATATATATATATATATATATATATATATATATATATATATATATATATATATATATATATATATATATATATATATATATACAGGGAGTGCAGAATTATTAGGCAAATTAGTATTTTGACAACATCATCCTCTTTATGCATGTTGTCTTACTCCAAGCTGTATAGGCTCGAAAGCCTACTACCAATTAAGCATATTAGGTGATGTGCATCTCTGTAATGAGAAGGGGTGTGGTCTAATGACATCAACACCCTATATCAGGTGTGCATAATTATTAGGCAACTTCCTTTCCTTTGGCAAAATGGGTCAAAAGAAGGACTTGACAGGCTCAGAAAAGTCAAAAATAGTGAGATATCTTGCAGAGGGATGCAGCACTCTTAAAATTGCAAAGCTTCTGAAGCGTGATCATCGAACAATCAAGCGTTTCATTCAAAATAGTCAACAGGGTCGCAAGAAGCGTGTGGAAAAACCAAGGCGCAAAATAACTGCCCATGAACTGAGAAAAGTCAAGCGTGCAGCTGCCAAGATGCTACTTGCCACCAGTTTGGCCATATTTCAGAGCTGCAACATCACTGGAGTGCCCAAAAGCACAAGGTGTGCAATACTCAGAGACATTGCCAAGGTAAGAAAGGCTGAAAGACGACCACCACTGAACAAGACACACAAGCTGAAACGTCAAGACTGGGCCAAGAAATATCTCAAGACTGATTTTTCTAAGGTTTTATGGACTGATGAAATGAGAGTGAGTCTTGATGGGCCAGATGGATGGGCCCGTGGCTGGATTGGTAAAGGGCAGAGAGCTCCAGTCCGACTCAGACGCCAGCAAGGTGGAGGTGGAGTACTGGTTTGGGCTGGTATCATCAAAGATGAGCTTGTGGGGCCTTTTCGGGTTGAGGATGGAGTCAAGCTCAACTCCCAGTCCTACTGCCAGTTTCTGGAAGACACCTTCTTCAAGCAGTGGTACAGGAAGAAGTCTGCATCCTTCAAGAAAAACATGATTTTCATGCAGGACAATGCTCCATCACACGCGTCCAAGTACTCCACAGCGTGGCTGGCAAGAAAGGGTATAAAAGAAGAAAATCTAATGACATAGCCTCCTTGTTCACCTGATCTGAACCCCATTGAGAACCTGTAGTCCATCATCAAATGTGAGATTTACAAGGAGGGAAAACAGTACACCTCTCTGAACAGTGTCTGGGAGGCTGTGGTTGCTGCTGCACGCAATGTTGATGGTGAACAGATCAAAACACTGACAGAATCCATGGATGGCAGGCTTTTGAGTGTCCTTGCAAAGAAAGGTGGCTATATTGGTCACTGATTTGTTTTTGTTTTGTTTTTGAATGTCAGAAATGTATATTTGTGAATGTTGAGATGTTATATTGGTTTCACTGGTAAAAATAAATAATTGAAATGGGTATATATTTGTTTTTTGTTAAGTTGCCTAATAATTATGCACAGTAATAGTCACCTGCACACACAGATATCCCTCTAAAATAGCTATAACTAAAAACAAACTAAAAACTACTTCCAAAACTATTCAGCTTTGATATTAATGAGTTTTTTGGGTTCATTGAGAACATGGTTGTTGTTCAATAATAAAATTAATCCTCAAAAATACAACTTGCCTAATAATTCTGCACTCCCTGTATATATATATATATATATATATATATATATATATATATATATATATATATATATATATATATATATATATATATATATATATATAAAAATATATATATACAGTATATATATAAAACAGGAATGGACCGCACTCACAGACTGGACTGGGTACACATCCTAAGCCACAGCAAACTCCACAGCCCTGAACACTGACAGACAGCTGCAAAGTTCCCAGCAACCCAGGCAGTTAACCACAGAGCAGCCTGGGTGACAGGAAGCATTACAAACATTATCAACACAACACACAGAAAACCTGGCACTCGCCAGCAGATTCACAGTAATGTTTAAAAGCAAAACTGGGGGAAGTCAGTTACATTTGGCGCCAAAGGATCAAGCCCAGGACCACAACAAGGTCTCCCCCTTCCTGGGACCCTAAACCAGCACCCACCCAATAACTACTTTCAAACAAACCAACAGGGAACCTTCCAGGCTGACACAGGCTATTGTAACCTCCCCTATGTAAATACAAAACACAGGAATGGACCGCAATCACAGACTGGACTGGGTACACATCCTAAGCCACGGCAAACTCCACAGCCCTGAACACTGACAGACAGCTGCAAAGTTCCCAGCAACCCAGGCAGTTAACCACAGAGCAGCCTGGGTGACAGGTCTGCAGGGAAGCATTACAAACATTATCAACACAACACACAGAAAACCTGGCACTCGCCAGCAGATTCATAGTAATGTTTAAAAGCAAAACTGGGGGAAGTCAGTTACATTTGGCGCCAAAGGGTCAAGCTCAGGTCCATGACAAGGTCTCCCCCTTCCTGTGATTCTAAACCAGCACCCACACAATGCATACTTTCAAACAAACCAACTGGGAACCTCCCAGGGTGACACAGGCTTTTTGGGGTAGGGTACCTTGTCAATTGCTAGCCACTTAAAGCTTGAAACATTTTTGTTGTGTGCTTGGACAAAGTGTTGTACTATAGGTGAGGTTGATTTGTCTACATTAATAGTCGACAAGTGTTCTCTGATGCTGGATCTGATGTTGTGAGTCTGACATATTGAACATTACATACGGTACATGTTATTAAATAAATAACATAATTGGATGTACAGTTCAGGCAGTAATGTATATCAAACGACTTATTGGTGACAGTAGATGTAAAAGTGTCAAAGATGACAATATAGTCACAAGCCTTACACCTGCTACTCCTGCATCTAAACATTCCTTTGCTAGTCAACCAGGAACTCGTTGTGGCGCAAGGACTGTTCAGTACCATGGGGGACAAATAATTGCAGGTGTAAGGCTTGTGACTATATTGTCATCTCTGACAATTTTACATCTACTGACACCAATCAGTTGTTTGATATAAATTACTGCCGGAACTGTACATCCAATTATGTTATTTATTTAATAACATGTACCTTATGTAATGTTCAATATGTCGGACTCACAACATCAGATCCCACATCAGAGGACACCTGTCAACTATTAATGTAGGCAGATCAACCTCACCTATAATACAACACTTTGTCCAAGCACACAACAAAAATGTTTCAAGCTTTAAGTGGCTAGCAATTGACAAGGTACCCTACCTCTAACAGGGTGGTGACAGACAGAGACTCCTAGAAAAGAGAGAGATGATATGGATATTTAAGTTGTCCACCAGGGTGCCCTCAGGTCTTAATGCAGAATATAACGATCAATTTTTAGGAGTATGTCTGAATAGACTTTGTATTCCCTTTCAGCCCTTTTAGCCTTCCACCCTTCCCCCATCAAGTATATATATATATAAATGAGTGAGAGATTTTGTAGAGAACAGCACTTGCAGAAACAAGAAGCTGAACCGGAGGCGCACAGCTGTGTAGGTAATAGGGAGAAGCTGCTGGAGTGAACAGTATTAAGTGTAAAGAAATTACCCTCTAAACTCTAGACACAGGTGAAGGAATGTATGGAGAAGATTTAGTAAACTACACAGCGCTAATCCCTGTTGTAATAAGGTATTGGTTTAAACCTATGTCTACCGCACCAGCAATTTCAGCTAGTATTCGGTGGATAAATCAAAGCCTAAACCAATACCTTATTACAACAGGGATTAGCGCTGTGTAGTTTACTAAATCTTCTCCATACATATATATATATATATATATATATATATATATATATATATATATATATATATATATATATATATATATATATATATATATATATAAAAATTTGCCAGTAGGTGAATTGTTTCTAATAGTGGTTCTTTTAATAATATTCCTCCTTCAAGCCTAGTAACCTTTTCTATACCTATATGTTGGTTCTACCTAGATTCTTGTTCTAATCTAGAAGATTTACCTATTGGATTTTCATTTTCCCTTAGCTACCTTGCCCATTCTCTATTTCATTCACTGTTCCATCTTATATAATGTGGTTTGTTCTTTTCCCATCACATGAATTTCATTGTATTTATATCTTATTATTGATCCCTCTGTATATCTAGGATAACTAATTTTGCTATGATTTGACATCTATGTAAGGCTATAGTATTTACTAGCATTTCTCAGGTATAATGTTAATGAAATAGGTGTGTCACCTTTTATCCAATGGGTGTTCAGTACACCCTTTTTAAGCAGGTATGTTTGTATGCCTTTTAACAGTAATGAGTACAGCTTCATGCCAAAATGCGTTTTCTGTTTGTTTCTTTGTACCTGATAATAGCCCTCCTATGGGATTTTAACCTTGTTAAATAAAAGTGATGTTTTTTAATATATATATATATATATATATATATATATATATATATATATATATATATATATTGCTGCTTCTCTTCCTTTTGTCAGATGTACCTATATACGTCTCTGCAGACTGTCCCCTTATTTCAGTTCTTTTGACAGACTTGCATTTTAGCTAATCAGTGCTGATTCATAAATTACTCCACTGGTGAGAGCCAACCACATGAACTAGCGCTGTCTAGCTGTGAAAACTGTCCAAATGCACTGAGATGAGAGGCAGCCTTGAAGGGCTTCGGAAATTAGCATATGAGCATACTTAGGTTTAGCTTTCAACAAAGAATACCAAGAGAACAAAGCTAATCTGATGATAAAAGTAAATTGGAAAGTTGTTTAAAATTGCATGGCCTATCTGAATTATGAAAGTTTAATTTTGATTAGACTGTCCCTTTAATCCAATTTTTTACTTTCTAGTTGTTTTGAGTTATATAAAAATATTGACCTGAAACAGTATTGAACTCAACATTGCTTTCGATTGGAGGATTAATTATGGAAAAAAACATAATTGTTTTTAAAACCAAAGGTTATCTGGAAAGGAATTTAACAAAAGCCACAGAGTATAATTCCACACTTAATAGCTTGGCATATCAGTTAATCTGCATTTACCCCTGGGACATATATCCCCATTTTAGAAGGATCTATGCTAATTAGCCACCTGCTTTTATCATCCAATCGCCAAACCAACTGACATTCTTTTTCAGTAATAAATTATAAACATTTTCAAATATAACTAACATTTAAACATTTTCTCAGGTTTTTTTACGTTTCATTCACTTTTTTTTACATGAATGTTTTGTTTTTCATTTTTATTTTTTAGAAATTGTCTGTTAATTAACATTTGTCAGTTTCAGCAGGGGGAAAACTAATTTGCAGAACTCAGCAGGGATCTAAGAAAATGTGAAATTACAGTGTCTTCCCTGAGCAATTAAAAGTAATTTACTCACAATACCAGAAAAATACTGCATTAAAACAAAATGTATTTGTGTGTGTGTGTATAAGAAAATGAGTTTCCTTTGTAAAAGAAAATCACTGCAAGATTATTATTTGCAGATTAATATTTTTCCTTACACTAAGGATGATCTAAACTTCACCAGATCAGATGTGCTTTTTCACGCCGACCCTCGCAGGGGCTGTCCTAGTAGACATCATAAAAAAGTGGCGGTCCCTGCGAGTGGTGAGATGTCTCCTCGCTCAGTAGAGTAAAGTTAACAGTGAGCAGGGGGGCGCACTCTAAAAATCGCATTACGTTCATTCTGCGTATAGCAGAATAAAATTGCCTGTATTTTCATATGCATGTGTTTATCTGTTAGGGATGGAAGTATTTTCAGTTTTTTGAGGAAAGCACGCCACCTTTTAGTTGTCGAGAAAAAAACTATGAGATCTGTAGTGCGAATATCTTTACAGAATTACGCTCGGATTAGATAGACAATTTCATACAGTATATGCCCATGGAACTCCCAAAAAACAATTACGCTTTGTATTTTGTACTTAAACGTACAAATTTCTAAGTGATTTTTGCACATCCATTGTACTTAAATTATGATTTACGCAGTGCATATTTTTTATTAGTATTTATATGTACAGTATATTTTTTATTAGATAGTGTGTATATGAGTGTAAATGTTTATTTGAATGTATTTATAGTGTGTTTGGTAGTGATGTCGCAAATAGTTCGCCGGCAAATAGTTCCCGGCAAACATAGCATGTTCGCATTCGCCGCGGCGGGCGAACATATGCTATGTTCGATCCACCCCCTATTCGTCATCATTGAGTAAACTTTGACCCTGTACCTCACAGTCAGCAGGCACATTCCAGCCAATCAGCAGCAGACCCTCCCTCCCAGACCCTCCCACCTCCTGGACAGCATCCATTTTAGATTCATTCGGAAGCTGCATTCTTAGTGAGAGGAGGGACAGTGTAGCTGCTGCTGATTTAATAGGGAAATCGATAGCTAGGCTAGTGTATTCAGCGTCCACTACATTCCTGAAGGACTCATCTGATCTCTGCTGTAAGGACAGCACCCCAAAAAGCCCTTTTTAGGGCTAGAACATCAGTCTGCTTTTTTTTTTTTTCCCTGTGTCATCTAATTGCAGTTACCTGCCTGCCAGCGTGTGTGTCAGGCTCACAGCGTATACTGTGCCCACTTGCCCAGTACCACCACTCATATCTGGTGTAACAGTAGCGTACATTTAAAAAAAAAAAAAACTTTGTTGACTGTGAAATAATAGCAGACAGCTGCCAGTATCCAAGATGGCCACCAATAAGGCAGATGGGGAGGGTAAGAGAGCGGTTTTGGGGGGATCAGGGAGGTTGGGGGCTAAGGGGGGATGCTACACCACAGCATATGTAAATATGCTAAAAAACTTAAGATGGCGGGGGCAATTGTGGGGTGGGGGAGGGAAGGGAGCTGTTTGGGAAGGATGAGGGGGTCTGATGTGTCAGGTGGGAGGCTGATCTCTACACTAAAGCTAAAAGTAACCCTGCAAGCTCCCTACAAACTACCTAATTAACCCCTTCACTGCTAGCCATAATACACGTGTGATGCGCAGCAGCATTTAGCAGCCTTCTAATTACCAGAAAGCAATGCCAAAGTCATATATGTCTGCTATTTCTGAACAAAGGGGATCCCAGAGAAGCATTTACAACCATTTTTGCCATAATTGCACAAGCTGTTTGTAAATAATTTCAGTGAGAAACCTAAAATTGCAAAAAAAAATTAAGTTTTTTTTAAATTTGATCGCATTTGGCGGTGAAATGGTGGCATTAAATATAACAAAATGGGCCTAGATCAATACTTTGGGTTGTCTACTACACTACACTTAAGCTAAAATTAACTCTACAAGCTCCCTACATGCTCCCTAATTAACCCCTTCACTGCTGGGCATAAAACATGTGTGGTGCGCAGTGGCATTTAGCAGCCTTCTAATTACCAAAAAGCAATGCCAAAGCCATATAAGTCTGCTATTTCTGAACAAAGGGGATCCCAGAGAAGCATTTACAACCATTTATGCCATAATTGCATAAGTTGTTTGTAAATAATTTCTGTGAGAAACCTAAAGTTTGTGAAAAAGTGAACAATTTTTTTTTATTTGATCGCATTTGGCGGTGAAATGGTGGCATGAAATATACCAAAATGGGCCTAGATCAATACTTTGGGATGTCTTCTAAAAAAAAATATATACATGTCAAGGGATATTCAGGTATTCCTGACAGATATCAGGGTTCCAATGTAACTAGCGCTCATTTTGAAAAAAAGTGGTTTTGAAATAGCAAAGTGCTTCTTGTATTTATTTCCCTATAACTTGCAAAAAAAGCAAAGAACATGTAAACATTGGGTATTTCTAAACTCAGGACAAAATTTAGAAACTATTTAGCATGGTTGTTTTTTGGTGGTTGTAGATGTGTAACAGATTTTGGGGGTCAAAGTTAGAAAAAGTGTGTTTTTTTCCATTTTTTCCTCATATTTTATAATGTTAGGTGATTTATGCCCTTTATGGATTAAAACCAGACTCTACATCAACTATGTAATTTTCCATGGGAGTTTTGCCATGGATCCCCCTCCGGCATGCCACAGTCCAGGTGTTAGTCCCCTTGAAACAACTTTTCCATCACTATTGTGGCCAGAAAGAGTCCCTGTGGGTTTTAAAATTCGCCCTGCCTATTGAAGTCTATGGCGGTTCGCCCGTTCGCAAACATTTGCGGAAGTTTGCGAACCCAAATTTTTATGTTCGCGACATCACTAGTGTTTGGTGCAATTTTTAATTTAGCCCTAACCCTTTACGCAAGGACTTCAGTCTCACTAACAAGATGAACGCAAATATAGTTTAAGCTTGTGCGGTTGCATCCACTTTTAAACTGTAATACGTGCAGGTGCGATATTTCAATATTGTGCTTGCTAACGTTACCGTACCACTTGTAACCTAGCCCTAAATAAAATGACTGCTAATTTTCATCTTTGTTGATCATTTTTTCTTATGTATTATGCTTTAATTAAAATAATAAAGTGGCACTATCTAGTGTTGCAGAGTCAGAGTAGGAAGGTGTGGGCTAGATGACTCTTAAAGAATAAGTCAGGAAAGGGGGAGTGAGTATTTAGAAAGAAATAGGAGGGATTAAAATAAAATTAGCTCTGTAGTTTAGGACAGTGTCTCTCAACCTTTCATAGCAAGTCCCCCTACAGGCATACATTTTAGCCCTAAGCACCCCAGCTGCAACACATAAAATATTATTAGTTTAAATAAATAAGAGGAAATTGTGCATATCCCAGAATGTGACAATTTGGTATTAGATATAGTTTTTTTGTTTTATCACATTACTTATATATGATGAGGGAAATATTTCTGCATCTAACTTAATCACATTTGCAGTTTATCAGGCTCATTTTACTGCACTTGGGTATAGAACACTTTACCCAGTACATTTAATCATGGCATATTTTCTTTATGATATTACACTCTGGCACTATATCTGGCACATATCTGTGAAACCTTTTAAAGTGATGTTTACTCTACTTGGCACTTTCCCTGTAACACACTTTAGATCAGCTTTCCTCAGCTCCAGTCCTCAAATGTCACTAACTGGACAAATTCTAAGGATTTCCCTACCTGAGTACAGGTGAGTCAGTCACAGTGAGTGAGTATGTGACCAGTCCAGGCAGGGAATTAGAATTTGGTTTGTTAGGTATGCTTGAGGGTAGAACTGAGGAATGCTGGTTTCTGTAATACAGTGAAAATTTACATAAAAAAAATAATGGAAGAACAAGCCACCAAGTACCACACCTTGCAAATGCTCCAGGTACCACAGGTTGCAAAACAAGAGTTTAGGGTGAGATTCAATTTAGTGTCTTTAAAAAAAGTAAATATTTCTCAACTGTTACTTAAATTGCTCCCACAATGCATAAACAGAAAAATAATGTTATTAAGGTAAGGACAAGCCATTTAAAAGACTGTGATACTTGTTAAAACATCCACTATTAGATGGAAAAATAAAGAAATTATTGTAATGCCTCTACAATATTAATGAAGACTCAATACACAATTATAAATCCCATAACACTACATCATCATTCACAAGGGCTGTAATAGACTTTTGCTGTTTTAAAAAAAAAACATAATAAGTTTGACCTTACACATTTTCCTTGACATTTTAGTAATGTGTTTGTGTGAGTGCAAATACCAATAGGGAAAACTAATAAATGTCAGGACACCATCACAATATACATTCTGGTGCAGGTCTCAAGTGTATTCTCCAAGAGTTCAGGCAAAACCTAATTCCTTTTAACACCCAGAAAATATATTTTGTTTATCACGATTTGTCTATACTTTTTATATCATTATGAAAATGGTCCTAAAAAAATATATATATATATAGGCATTTTGACAAAGAAATGTATCTGTCACTTATGATTTATTTACATCAGAGAGAAACAAATAAATTCCTAAAGACATTTTCTTGCGCTGCGTCTATGCATTCCAAGCAAAGCAACAAACAAAATATATTGTAAAAGAGATTCCCTTCATTTTAAAAGGTGTAAAAACTGTGGGCTAGTTTACAAATGGCGCAATAACGTGCACACATTTTGCAAGTTAGAAGTAACCGCATTCGCTCAAGCGCAAACAAAATTAGCATGTGTCAGGTTTGCACGACTGAAGACCTCTCGTGAAGGTTTACAGCTAAAAAAAAATGCACTAAACGCAACATCAATACATAAAAATAGAGGGCCAGATTACAAGTGGAACGCAAATGTTTGCGTGCGAGTGATATCAGGTTTTCCCGCTCGTTTGTATGCAAGTTAAATTGCGCTCATATTACAAGTTGAAAGTAAATGCAATCGCTTGAGCACTATTGAAGTTAATGCTCATCGGGTTAGCTCGTCGTCAGAGCTCTGGTTAACTGTTTCGCAAGACAAAAAGTGTCACAAAATACATAAAAAAATACATTACACAATGCAGTGACTCTCATAATAACACTATCTAAAATTTATTTTAAAAACATATTGCGCGGGGGGAACTTCCGGGTGGCGGCCATGATAGGTCGTAAAGCTTTCAGCTCCAACAACTCTCAACATAAATCTATATGCAATCCTCTTTCTACCACCCCACCGCTTCTATATCTTGGAATGAGGTTACTCAGAGGAGCCTGCTCTTTCATACGATCACATTATTTTTTAACTAGATGTAAAACTCAGCATCCCGGAATGATCTAGAGGTTGCGGCCTGCCATTTCACCCTCCCCCCGGCAGGACACCAGTTTGTCTTTGTCGTTAAGAAGCAGTGTTCCTCGGCAAGACACTGCAAATATTTTCTTCAACAAGACACAGGATACACCTAATAACACTTAATAACTCATATGCTGCCTCAGCCTACTTAGTGTTCAACATTTAACACCTGCTATGGAGATCCCTCCCAACTTCCTGGGAGAACTGTACAAGTTCCTCACTGACCACCATGCTGATTTAGAAGACAAGCTCCACATAGCATTTGGGATCAAAGGCACTTGCTTGCTCCAAGAACCCGCCCAGATTGACGCCTGCATGATGGTCGATGGGGGGGATGGCGCTTTGGGGCCCCGGCGTCCATTTCCTACCATTACCATTCCAGGAGGAGCCGGAGAACCCGGGGTGGCGAAACTGCCAGCACGGCAAACCTCTGCGATGAAAAGTGAAGAGCTCACTGTTAAGGGCTTTACTAATTTGCCTCATACTCATTGTACCACAGTAAAAGTGCCCTGTACAGAGTGTTTTATTTTAGTTTATATAAGGAGATCAAGCACAGGTCTTCATAACTGTAAACTTTAATAAGAATGCTATACACACACACACTATGCAAGAGGCACTTCCTGACTCTACCATTGTGCACATAACAACAGGTTGATATGGTTCATACCAACTGTTAATCTCAATATCACACACAGAGGTTCCGCGTCCCTGGAAGAAAATGAGACGCACTTTTCAAGCCTTCCTAATGCAGCAGCAAGAGCATAAATATACCCCTCCGTTGTTGCAGGCTCCTTGCTCTCCCCTAACCACACTGGGGCCATATGTGTTACCCCGTGTTGCAGTTCAGCTTCTACCGTCTTTGCGGCGGTTGTATCCCCATCTCCGCATTCCTTGGGACCCAGGAGGCCTGCTATCCCTTTATGACTCTCTCTAAGTACTTTTCCAGTTATGGTGGTTAGTCGTGGATGATTTGGCACGGTAAATTATACTGACTCTGAAATCAAGAGTAAAGATAACTTTTAAGCCCGCTAATGTATTTCACAGAGATTCCCTGCTCTTCATACAAAACCTGCTGAACATTAATTAAAAGACTTTAAGCCTACACTAAGTTTTGCTCACATTAATTATCTTCTGTGACCTTATATCCCACTTACTTTTTACAACTTAGCATAGTTTGCAGTTAAATGCTATTAACACTACATGCTACACATAGCCTATAAGTTTAACGTATATAATTGTGTCTTAAATCTTGGTGCCATACATTCTTTGTATCTCACTCCAAAGCTATAGCCTCCTCTATGTTGTGTTACATGACTTTCTTTCCATTAACCCTGTTATTCATGTAGGCTGGTCCTGCAAATATAATGCTCTTTTGTGTTATGTGGGTTTTCATGTCCCTGTTTTTTTTTTTTTTTTTGTCATGTTAGAATATTAATTATATTTATGGGGCAGTTTCAGGCATCTTTAGCTTTTATACCTATGACACCAACTGTTAGAATGGGGGGTCTAGATTATTATATGTTGTTGGGGATATATTGCACAGCCTGTTTCTCAATATCATTAGCATAACTCAACCAGTATGAATAATTTTGTGCCTTAGGAGTAGTGATTACCCTATATTATTTGTTATCTTAGCTAAGGGACCAAAAATATAGCTCTTGAGAAATTATATCATACCATGTAGCCTCATGGGTCTTTACACTATTAATTTAGCCTTTTCCTTTCCTCGCACAGCAGTAGGGATATCTAGAGCTGTAGCTGTATCCCCTGTCAATAGGATTCATGCTACTACCACCTATTTATTGTATAACAGGGGTTGCACCATGTTTACCGTATTTTCCTTATAGCCAACACTTGCAGCAAGATATTTTGTTGGGCCTATAACTCGCAGATCGTTTTCTCAGTATCACCACCTAGTCAAAAAGTTTCACTCATTTTAGGTCTCAAGAAAAAAGTTTATACCTCATCTTATACACTAACTTAGTAAAGAGACCCAAACATAGCTCTAGGGAAATCTTAGCTTGTCATTTAGCCTCTAAGGTCCATACGCTTTTAATGTAGCCCTCCCTTTTCATACATCAGTTGGGATGTCCAGAGTTGCAGCTATGTCTCCTGATTTCTATTTCTACCAATTATTCGCTGTATAATAGGTGTTTGCACCTTGTTACTGTGTATTCCATATAGCTACTAGTTATAGCATGATAAAAATGTAAAATGTGGTGTAAATGTAATGGGACCCATAAGTGTTCTCTCCTATTCTAGTTAGCCTTCTGTAGCAGTCCATTTCTTTTTTTCATGGTCTGGGGTCCAAGAGTGGCCTCCTATTTTAGTGGAGAAGGCTTAGATAATCAGCGGCATCTACAGGGAGTGCAGAATTATTAGGCAAGTTGTATTTTTGAGGATTAATTTTATTATTGAACAACAACCATGTTCTCAATGAACCCAAAATACTCATTAATATCAAAGCTGAATAGTTTTGGAAGTAGTTTTTAGTTTGTTTTTAGCTATAGCTATTTTAGGGGGATATCTGTGTGTGCAGGTGACTATTACTGTGCATAATTATTAGGCAACTTAACAAAAAACAAATATATACCCATTTCAATTATTTATTTTTACCAGTGAAACCAATATAACATCTCAACATTCACAAATATACATTTCTGACATTCAAAAACAAAACAAAAACAAATCAGTGACCAATATAGCCACCTTTCTTTGCAAGGACACTCAAAAGCCTGCCATCCATGGATTCTGTCAGTGTTTTGATCTGTTCACCATCAACATTGCGTGCAGCAGCAACCACAGCCTCCCAGACACTGTTCAGAGAGGTGTACTGTTTTCCCTCCTTGTAAATCTCACATTTGATGATGGACCACAGGTTCTCAATGGGGTTCAGATCAGGTGAACAAGGAGGCCATGTCATTAGATTTTCTTCTTTTATACCCTTTCTTGCCAGCCACGCTGTGGAGTACTTGGTCGCGTGTGATGGAGCATTGTCCTGCATGAAAATCATGTTTTTCTTGAAGGATGCAGACTTCTTCCTGTACCACTGCTTGAAGAAGGTGTCTTCCAGAAACTGGCAGTAGGACTGGGAGTTGAGCTTGACTCCATCCTCAACCCGAAAAGGCCCCACAAGCTCATCTTTGATGATACCAGCCCAAACCAGTACTCCACCTCCACCTTGCTGGCATCTGAGTCGAACTGGAGCTCTCTGCCCTTTCCCAATCCAGCCACGGGCCCATCCATCTGGCCCATCAAGACTCACTCTCATTTCATCAGTCCATAAAACCTTAGAAAAATCAGTCTTGAGATATTTCTTGGCCCAGTCTTGACGTTTCAGCTTGTGTGTCTTGTTCAGTGGTGGTCGTCTTTCAGCCTTTCTTACCTTGGCCATGTCTCTGAGTATTGCACACCTTGTGCTTTTGGGCACTCCAGTGATGTTGCAGCTCTGAAATATGGCCAAACTGGTGGCAAGTGGCATCTTGGCAGCTGCACGCTTGACTTTTCTCAGTTCATGGGCAGTTATTTTGCGCCTTGGTTTTTCCACATGCTTCTTGCGACCCTGTTGACTATTTTGAATGAAACGCTTGATTGTTCGATGATCACGCTTCAGAAGCTTTGCAATTTTAAGAGTGCTGCATCCCTCTGCAAGATATCTCACTATTTTTGACTTTTCTGAGCCTGTCAAGTCCTTCTTTTGACCCATTTTGCCAAAAGAAAGGAAGTTGCCTAATAATTATGCACACCTGATATAGGGTGTTGCTGTCATTAGACCACACCCCTTCTCATTACAGAGATGCACATCACCTAATATGCTTAATTGGTAGTAGGCTTTCGAGACTATACAGCTTGGAGTAAGACAACATGCATAAAGAGGATGATGTGGTCAAAATACTCATTTGCCTAATAATTCTGCACTCCCTGTATATACCATGGGGCCTATTTATCAAGCCGTCAACTTACTTGCATTCGACGGCACCAATACGCTCGCCTAAGATCGGCTAACATCGCTGCCGCGGTCCTGAATACGCTCTCCAAAGTTACCAAAAAAGCTGTCAAAAAAACGTGCACCAAGTACGGGGCGATGAGCAGCGGACTGTTGTTAACTAACAGTCATCAATCTCGCTGCTCTTCGGCTTTTTCCCAGCTTTATTGGTATACTGTCACCAAACACCCACACTATACTACACAGTTTTTCCCCTAAACCGCCACTCCCAGAGCCCACCACAACTCGATTAAAGTTATTAACCCCTAAACCACCGCTCCCGGACCCCGCTGCAACGAGATAAACTTATTAACCCCTAAACCGCCGCTCCTGGACCCCGCCGCAACGAAATAAACTTATTAACCCCAAAAACGGTACTCCCGGAGCCCACCGCCACCTACATTATGTTATTAACCCCTAATCTGCCGCCCCCTACACCACCGCCACCTGCATTACATTTATTAACCCCTAATCTGACGCTCCCAATGTCGCCACCACTATTCTAAATGTATTAACCCCTAAACCTAAGTCTAACCCTAACCCTAACACCCCCTAACTTAAATATTATTTAAATAAATCTAAATTAAAATTAATATTATTAACTAAATTATTCCTATTTAAAACTAAATACTTACCTGTAAAATAAACCATAAGCTAGCTACAATATAACTAATAGTTACATTGTATCTAGCTTAGGGTTTATTTTTATTTCACAGGCAAGTTTGTATTTATTTTAACTGGGTAGAATAGTTATTACATAGTTATTAACTATTTAATAACTACATAGCTAAAATAAATACAAATTGACCTGTAAAATAAAACCTAACCTAAGTTACAATAACACCTAACACTACACTACAATGAAATAAATTAACTTAATTAACAACAATTAAATAAATTAAATTAGCTAAAGTACAAAACCCCCCACTAAATTACAGAAAATAAAAAACAAATTACAAGATCTTTAAACTAATTACCCCTAATTATGCCCTATCAAAATAAAAAAGCCCCCCCCAAAAATAAAAAAACCTAGCCTAAACTATCAATAGCCCTTAAAAGGGCCTTTTGCAGGGCATTGCCCCAAAGTAATCAGCTCTTTTACCTTGAAAACAAAATACAAACAACCCCCCCAACAGTAAAAGCCACCACCCACACAACCAACCCCCCTAATAAATTACTAACTAAAAAAACCTAAGCTCCCCATTGCCCTGAAATAGGCATTTGGATGGGCATTGCCCTTAAAAGGGCATTTAGCTCTATTGCTGCCCAAAGTTCCTAACCTAAAAAATAAACCCACAAAATACACCCTTAAAAAAATCCTAACACTAACCCCATGAAGATTCACTTACCGGGAGACGTCTTCATCCAAGCAGCAAGATGTCCTCAACGAAGCCGGCAGAAGTGATCCTCCACAAGGGCAGAAGTGGTCCTCCAGACAGGCAGAAGTCTTCATCCACACGGCATCTTCTATCTTCATCCTTCAGACGCGGAGCGGCTCCATCTTCAAGACATCCAGCGTGGAGCATCCTCATCCAACAAAGTCTTCTTGCTGAATGAATATCACTTTAAGTGACGTCATCCAAGATGGCGTCCCTTCGATTCCGATTGGCTGATAGAATTCTATTAGCCAATCAGAATTAAGGTAGAAAAAATCCTATTGGCTGATGCAATTAGCCAATAGGATTGCGCTGGCATTCTATTGGCTGTTCCAATCACCCAATAGAATGCGAGCTCAATCCTATTGGCTGATTGGATCAGCCAATAGGATTGAAGTTCAATCCTATTGGCTGATTGCATCAGCCAATAGGATTTTTTCTACCTTAATTCCGATTGGCTGATTGGCTGATGAATCAGCCAATCGGAATTAAGGTAGAAAAAATCCTATTGGCTGATGCAATCAGCCAATAGGATTGAGCTGGCATTCTATTGGCTGTTCCAATCAGCCAATAGAATGTGAGCTCAATCCTATATTGATTTAAGGGCAATGCCCATCCAAATGTCCTTTTCAGGGCAATGGGGAGCTTAGGTTTTTTTAGTTAGTAATTTATTTGGGGGGTTGGTTGTGTGGGTGGTGGGTTTTACTGTTGGGGGGGTTGTTTGTATTTTTTTTCCAGGTAAAAAAGCTGATTACTTTGGGGCAATGCCCCGCAAAAGGCCCTTTTAAGGGCTATTGGTAGTTTAGTTTAGGCTAGGGTTTTTTTTTATTTTGGGGGGGCTTTTTTTATTTTGATAGGGCTATTAGATTAGGTGTAATTAGTTTAAAAAGCTGTCATTTGTTTTTTTATTTTCTGTAATTTAGTGTTTGTTTGTTTTTGTACTTTAGCTAATTTAATTTAATTGATTTAATTGTTGTTAATTTAGTTAATTTATTTAATTGTAGTGTACTGTTAGATGTTAGTGTAATTTAGGTTAGGTTTTATTTTACAGGTCAATTTGTATTTATTTGAGCTAGGTAGTTATTAAATAGTTAATAACTATTTAATAACTATTCTACCTAGTAAAGATAAATACAAACTTGCCTGTAAAATAAAAATAAACCCTAAGCTAGCTACAATGTAACTATTAATTATATTGTAGCTATCTTAGGGTTTATTTTACAGGTAAGTATTTAGTTTTAAATAGGAATAATTTAGTTAATGACAGTAATTTTTATTTAGATTTATTTAAATAATATTTAAGTTAGTGGGTGTTAGGGTTAGGGTTAGACTTAGTATTAGAGGTTAATAACTTTAATATAGTGGCAGCGACGTTGGGGGCGACAGATTAGGGGTTAATAAATGTAGGTAGGTGGCGGTGATGTTAGGTGCGGCAGATTAGGGGTTAATAAGTATAAAATAGGTGGCGGCGGTGGCGGGGCGGCAGGTTAGGGGTGTTTAGACTCGGGGTACATATTAGGGTGTTAGGTGTAAACATAACTTTTATTCTCCCGTAGGAATCAATGGGATATCGGGCAGCAGCGAACATAAGCTTTGCTGCTTTCAAACTCCCATTGATTCCTATGGCATCCGTCTGTAATTTTTTATTGTAGATTTAAATTATTTGAGTAGGGTTAGGTGTTTAAATATATAATATAGTTAATTTAATTTGTAGTTTAATGTAATTTTAGTATAACAGTTAGGGTAGATTAATTAATAGTTTAATATAGTTTAATGTAATTTTAGTATAATAGTTAGGGTAGATTCATTTAAAATTTTAATATAGTTTAATGTAATTGTAGTATAACAGTTAGGGTAGATTAATTAATAGTTTAATATAGTTTAATTTAAATCTAAAGGTAAGTTTAAATTTACTATAAGATAGGGATGAGTTAATATTTAATATAAAGTTAGCGTGTTGTTAGGTTTAGGGGTTAATAGTTTAATTTAGTTTATGGCGATGTGGGGGGCTGGCGGTTTAGGGGTTAATAGGTTTAGTAAGTGGTAGTGATGTGGGAGACTAGAGCTTTAGGGGTTAATACCTTTAGTTAGTTGCGGCGGGGTCCGGGAGCGGCGGGAAAGGGGTTAATAACTTTATTAGAGTTGCGGTGGGCTCCGGGAGCGGCGGGATAGGGTTAATAACTTTATTTAGTTGCAGCGGGGTCCAGGAGCAGCAGAATAGGGGTTAAACAGTTTAGTATAGTGGCGGTGTTTAGTGACAGTATACAAATAAAGCTGTGAAAAAAGTTGAATAGCAGCGAGATTGATGACTGTTTGTTAACAACAGTCCGCTGCTCATCGTCCCCCGTACTTGGTGCGCAACTTTTTGACAGTTTTTTATATAAATATGGAGAGCGTATTCAGGTCTGCGGCCGCGATGTTAGATGTCAGGCGAGCGTATTGGTGCTGTTGAATGCAGCACAGTTGATCGCTTGATAAGTAGGCCACTTAGTGTACTCCTGTCTGGTTTATGTGCACAAACCTAACAGGAGTTTTAATATTTCTATAAAGCGCCTTAAGATAACTAATTCTTCATGTACGCTAAGCCGACACTGTGTTAGACCTAAAGAGCGAAACCAGAAGCGTGTTATGCATATTTTACATTCTAATGTTATTTGCATGAATCATAAAAGAAATAATTTGGGTTTAGTATCCCTTAAGTAGATGAAAACATCATGTTAAAGCAAATATATGCAATATTCATATTTCATAAAGTGTGTATTTACTGTAAATATTTCACATTCCAATGATCTGCAAATAGAAGAATATGTTTTATGTATTTCTAAATAGATATTCCTATCTGTATATATCTATACCTATATAATCATGTGTATATATGTGTGAATATATATATATATATATATATATATATATATATATATATATATATATATATATATATATATATATATATATATATATATATACAAAACACGGAAGGGGACTGCACTCCTAGATCGGACCGGGTACACATCCCATGACCCTGCAACATGCTTAGCCCTGGGTGCACAGTGGCACTCACAAGAAGCTGTGCTGTCACCAGAGTCACAGGCAGTTAACCCCAGACAGGTATGGGTTCAAGAACCATAGGGGAAATTACAAAACAAATTAATACAACACACAGAGAAAACCCTGCACTCACTAGCAAGCTCACAGCTAAAATTTAAAAGCAAAAATGGAAAGGTTAGTTACCGCATCTGGCCAAATGGGACAAGCCCAGGTACTACGTCAAGGTCCTTTCCAATACCTGGGACCCTAAAACAGCCACACAATGCAAGCTCTCAAATCCAAACAAACTGGGAACAAGGGAAGGGTGCACAGGCTTATGTAATCACCCCAGTAATATAAAAAACACGGAAGGGGACTGCACTCCTAGACCGTACCGGGTACACATCCCATGACCCTGCAACATGCTCAGTCCTGGGTGCTCAGTGGCACTCACAAGAAGCTGTGCTGTCACCAGAGTCACAGGCAGTTAACCCCAGACAGGTCTGGGTGCAAGAACCATAGGGGAAATTACAAAACAAATTAATACAACACACAGAGAAAACCCTGCACTCACTAGCAAGCTCACAGCTAAGATTTAAAAGCAAAAATGGAATAGACACATTTCAATAGGCATTATAGACACATTTGACATCCTTTATACAACCATATATAGACAAGTGTTTCCTAATTAAGGTTAAGCAACCACAAGGTCATATTTCATATTAACGATAAACCTAAGGGTTTAAACCTAAGCCTTTTGTGATTCGGTTGTTACCAATTCATGGTTTTAACACATTTGTGACACAGCACTTGGATTACAGTGTTTTTTCTCAACTCAAGCTAGAATGGATACATTGATCCCACACCATGGAGCTGGGACCATAATCCACTATTGATGATTATGACACTCTATTTGTTTATACAGATGAAGATGCAGAGAGGATCCTACAAGCCTCTGGCAGTGAGGCTATAGGAGAGACTCCTCTTAATTTGTATCACAGATTGCTAAACTTAAAACGAAAAGAAATAGATAACAATTTGCATTCAAACTATCTTGTTGATTACTTTAAGAAAAAAATGATTCTCCGTGGATTTTGGGTGAGAACTCTTCCCACTATAGGAAGGAATAATAATGAATTTTGCAAAAAATGGTGTGGAATAGTCAAAGGATTTAACAACAAAAAAAGACACAGAAACCACATCCGAAGGGGGGTACCATGAAAAAATAACACAACAAGATGTTGAAAGTGTAATAGTTAATCTTAGTGGTAAAACCCTTAGTGAACAACAGGAAAAACTTTTGAACAAAGGTCTTGGCTATGTTCCAACCCCTAGACATGATGATTTTTCAGGTTGACCTTAACAGGTTTAAGCAACAACTTAAATTTAAAGATCACATTAAGACAGCTTCATCTTTACCCACTTTTAACAAATTTAAGACAAAATCTAAGTTTGAGCCCAATACTAGACACCCCAATATTAAAACCTGCATGTCTATCTGCACCAGAGCAACCCTAAACCAACAGATAACAAGAGGGAAATAAAAGTCCAATATGAATAATTTAGAATGGCAAGCCCTTGAGGAACATAAGAGAGACACATTCCTAGTAATAAAGGTGGTGCCATAGTCATATTAGATTGTGATTACTATAAAACTGAACACCTTGGACAGTTAAATGATACCAAGATATATAAAAAATTGGCAAAAAACAACAACCACAGAGTACAAATCCACCCTCGATACTTCATTACAAATAGCCCTTCAACAGGGTTTTATTTATTATTCATAAATTTCTCACTAATGACTATCCTAAATACCACAGTATATATACAGTTCCAAAAAAAAATTCATAAACATTTAACAAGACCACCTGGGAGGCCCATAGTCTCCGCTATTGGGTCACTATATCAAAGTGTAGCCCAATATATAGACTTTCATCTACAGGATACTGTTAAAAAAACAAAATCATATTTATTGGATTCTATAAGCCTAATAAAATTGCTTAAAGAAACTATATTTCCGGAGCAAATAATTTTAGTTAGTCTTGATGTAACAAGCCTATACACTATCATTCCCATGATCTAGGGATAGAAGCAGTTAGAGAGAATTTCAAATCTGACCCTGAGTATCTAGGACCCCCTATTGAATTTGTTCTTGACCTCCTACAAATGTGTTTAACACATAATTATTTTAAATTTAAAAATATTTTTTTTTACAATTGGTAGGAACCGCAATGGGTTCTCCCATGGCTCCCTCATACGCCAATCTTTTCATGGCCTGGTACAAAAATAAATACATCTATAACCAAACAAATTCTAATATACTAATGTATTGAAGATATATCAATGATGTTTTTATGGTTTGGGGGGCTCTGAGGCAGAACTTAAACAACTTACACTCAATTAAATCTGAATGAACCAAATGTACAGTTTAAAATGGAGAGTAGTAATGTTGAACTTTATTTTTTGGATCGTTGTATTTATAAACAAACAAATGGTACTCAAAGTACATTATGTACTAAACTTTATTCCAAACCGACCGACCGTCAGGAATAACCTGTTAAAGTATCAAAGTTATCACCCACCACAGTTAAAAAGGGGCATCCTTACTTCATCAATTACTTAGGGTCATACGTAATAATACAGAACACATTAAAAAAGAAGCACAGTACTTGACTATGAAATAAAGATTCCTAGATATGGGTTACAGAGCCAAGGAAATTGACTCAATCTGGGCTGAAATTGCAAATTTAGATCAGGAAACACTTATCTATAAAACTAAACCACCTAAGGAGGGCAACACTAACCTGAACTTTGTAACTACATATACCCCAGCCAGTAACACAATATTGACCCAAAATTTGCACCTACTATCTGAAGATCCCACACTACCCTTTACAGGTATGAAACCACCCAGAATGGTATATAGAAAACGACAAAGTCTGAGCTCTATGCTTGTTAAACATGACATCAGCTTGGAACAAACTACCTGGCTACCTAAGGGTAAGCCAGGCTGTTACAAATGTGGAAACTGTGCGACTTGCAACACTTTATTTTCTGGCATAACATTCAGCCACCCTTTTAAAACTTAAAAATATAACATCAGACACAGATTCCCCTGCACATCTGACTACATAGTTTACTTCCTCACCTGTCCATTTGGGAAATTCTACATAGGTAAAAGCAAGTACCCCCTTCACAGAAATACTGGCTAACCATAATAGTGCCATTAGATCGGCCATAAAAGATAGAAAAAGTGATCAGCCGGTAGCCAGGCACTTTATGGAAATGGGACATACAGTTGACATGCTACGTACTATGGTGATCGATAGAATACCCCCACTTAAAAGAGGAGGTAACAGGGAGGAGGAATTGCTCAAAAGGGAAACACAGTGGATACACAGACTAGGCACATTTGCTCCAAGGGGATTAAACACATACATAGACTATTCATTATTTTATTAAGGCGTACCCCTATGCCTAGGTATAAATATATATTGTACCAAAATACCATCAGATATATGTAGAAATATTTATTTATGAATAAATAGAAAATTTTCTTCCATGTGAAGAACATTCCAATGTGAAAAATTCATATTTTCATGTCAGGTTAGCACACATGAGAATATGGGATTGGGTTTGCATGCGTGTAGGGTGTTTTTTCCACTTTTTTTTGCTCCATTGACTTCTATAGGGGAATAGTTTTGGCTTTTTGCACATGCAAAGAGCAGAAATTAAAATAGCGCAGCTGCATTTAACCTTCTCGCCATCTTATCTTCCATCCCAGAAATCATCTTCATGTGGTCACCAGCCGCACACTGAATTTTGAATGTGAGGTACCCCCTCTATATACGGGTACCCTTGAATTCCTATTGGCTGATTTTCAATTTCAAATGTAAATCAGCCAATAGAATTAAAGCTTTTTATATTAGCTGATTTAAATTTGAAATTGAAAATCAGCCAATAGGAATGTAAGGGTACCCTTAAAAAAGTTTGAGTGGTAAATGCAATTCTATTCGAGTGATCGCATTTACTTTCAACTTGTAATACGAGCAAACATTGCCGTTCAACGCTGCCCATAGAAAAATATGGGGAGCATAAATTGCTATGATTTTGTGCAAACTAAATATAGATTGGAGCGTAAAGAACACCACAATCTCGCAATCACATTTACGCTCCTCGCATTTAATATATTGCTCAACTCGTAATCTGGCACTAAATGGGGTGTACCATACAGGGGACAAGGTGTACAGGGGGAGGGGAATAAGAGTGCTGGACTGTAGGGCCCAGTGCCCTGCAAATGCTTAAAGTGTCCCAGACTGCCAAGACATGCCTCCCAGAATTCCCAGTTTCACCCAAAGAACACCACATCTTTATCTCTGCCAAACCTTACTCCACCTATAGAACAGCCATGACTCCCCCAGCCAAAGTTGTAATTATAGAAATCAGATACAGCATAAATAAGGCTTTTCAGCACTACATAGTTACCTGCATTGCAGTCTTACTGCTGCTGCTATGTCTTCCTTCTGGTATATTTCTGGCTGACCTAGAACAGCCTTGCTGGATAACAGGAGGGTGCATTTGTGGTTTGCCTGTATTGTTATTTAGGAAAACTACACAAATTCCTGTGTTTGCTGCTCTAAAACACAGTATGAAATAAAGACAGGGCAGTAAAACCAATTACAGTTAGATGCCTGATTTTTATTTCATTTTTTTATATTTTGGTTCTTTTTAGTTGCAGAATTCTAAATGCTTATGAATAATATGCCACGAGCAACATAACGTTAAAATAGTATGGCTGTATTAAACATAAATATGCATAGGAATGCTATTACGTTTAATAGAGCACGATATTTGCGCTCCACTCAGTAATACCAACGCAAGTAAATGTGCTCTGGTATTAGAGATGCACCACAATGTGAACACAACCTTGGGTACGTATTGCCGGCAGCCACAGCAAACCACCTAGAGCAGCGCAGGGGGAAAATCGTGTAGCGTTGGACAGCAATAAATAAATATATATGTATATGCTTATATACATATATATATATATATATATATATATATATATATATATATATATATGTGTGTGTTTATATGTGTCCCCCATTGACCTCCACATCCCCTTACTTTACCCCTTTATAGCTGCTTTGTGCATTTAAAAAAATGCTTTTATATTTATCATATGTTACTGAACTGTCCTCTCTATTTTGGGGGAATTTGGGGTATTTTATTTTTAATCAGAGGTCTGATTTAGTGCAAAGTGAAAACACGAGCTCGCGGTCACATTAACCACCCACTTGTAATGGCTGGTTATTTAACGTGCGCCCATAAACGGGCAAATTTGCCCCTTTAGGGGGCGCACGTGAAGATAGCGCCTCACTTGTAATCTATCCCTGTAACAACTATACAGAAAACTAGTAATTACAAAAGAAATATCAAATGTCATTAAAGGGATAGGAAAGTCAAAATTAAACTTGCATGATTCAGACACACCATGACATTTTAAGACACTTTTAAGTTCACTTCTACTTTCAAATGTACTTTGTTCTCTTGGTATCCAATGTTGAAAAAGAATATGCACATATCCTACACTAGTGGGAACTAGTTGGCGATTGCTGCCTAGATGTGACCTGCTAGATACCAGTAGTGCATTTCTGCTACTTAAACAAAGGATATCAAGAGAATTAAGCAAATTTGAAAATAGAAGTAAATTGAAATGTTGTTTAAAATGGTATGGTCTATCTGATTCCTGTCCCTTTAATTCAGCCAGCAAGTCTATAATATATTTGCAAAACCCAATGTATACTAACAGTAAAGTCAAAATTAAACTTTCATGATTCAGATAGAGCATGCAATTTTAAACAGCATTTCAATTTATTTCTGTTATCAAACTGACTTTGTTCTCTTGGTATCTTTTATTGAAGAGTAAAACTAGGTAAGCTCATAAGAGCTCAGGAGTGTGCACGTGTCTTTAGTACTCTATGGCAGCAGTGTTTTGCCGCATTATTTGTAACTTTGTTATATATGGAATAAGATTGCTGTCAAAAAGGCAAGCGTGTGTGATTCTTTATCGTACATAAATAGTGACATTTAAATACAAATCTAAATTTTCAAATACAATTATTTTTTTTTTGGAAGTAGTACGAAGTACAATCTTCTTTTTTGGAATTACACTTTTGGTTTTTGGAAATACAGTTTTTCTTCTGGGAGTACAATGCTATTTTTTTTTTGTATTTACACTTCGAGTATGTGTCAAAACACTGTAAAAAAAATAAATCTAGTTCCCATTTTTCTAAAGGACTTGTGATAGCACAGCATTCAGTTCTGCAGTTTGCCTGGGAACTAGCTGCTCTTTTGCTTTCAATTAAATGTGGAGAAATGGCTGATAATCCCAGCACATTAACATCTCCAGTAACCTTTTTATTTGCATAATACAACACTATACAGAGGAATATTGATTTTTATGTTTTAATTACAGTTTTCATGGAAGCAGCATATGGTCTTCTTTCAGAGTATGTTGATATAATTTACCATACAACATGCTTTAACCCTTTCGTGACAGGGTTAAAGTGCCTACATCGGAACAACTGTTCCAATGTAGACAAATTGAAACTACGCGATCGTGCATACGATCGCGAGATTTCAATTATTGGATCGCATCTGGGGGCGTCCCTACAATCCTAGGAACGCCCTCCAGACCGCGATTAAATCCTAGAAGCACAGAAGGCTTTAGGACAGCCGTTAGCTATGACGTTCTATTCCGTCATAACGGCTTTAAAGCCCAGTCTAATTATGACGGAATAGAACGTCATAACGGCTTTAAAAAGTTAACATGGCCAAAGTGGTTATTCTGCCTTGTTTGATAATAATAATGAACTAAGGAAAATTGTTTTGATGATTTAATCACAGCTTTTATATTAGCAGATTTTCTACCCTCTCCCTTTATCAGGGGTCTTCTAAGCTTATATATTTATGTAAAGTGACATCATTATCATTTACTTCCATATAAATTAAAATAAAACCTTTTCAATTTAATACCAATTCATTATTTATTTATGGCTAGATTACGAGTTTTGCGGTATGAGTGAAAAAAAGCAGCGTTAAGGCTCTTTTCACTACCGCTGGTATTACGAGTCTTGCAGGTTTAGGGGCACCGCACACTTTTTTGGCCGTAACGCAATGTAACTAACGCAGCTTTTAAGAAGTCCTTTTTCAATGTGACTTCCTTTGCGCCGGTATTAGGAGTCTGCCAGGGATTGGGAAGCCAAAAAGTGAGCGGTACAGCCTATACCGTCAAGATTCATACCGCCACCTAAAAGTCAGTAGTTACAAAGCCGTACCATAAAACTCATAACTAAAGTGCTAAAAAAACACTAACACCCATAAACTACCTATTAACCCCTAAACCGAGGCCCTCCCGCATCAAAAACACTAAAATAAAATTATTAACCCCTAATCTGCCGCTCCGGACATCTCCGTCACTATAATAAACATATTAACCCCTAAACCGCCGCACTCCAACATCATAAACACTAGTTAAATATTATTAACCCCTAATCTGCCGCCCCCGACCTCGCCGCCACCTACATTATACTTATTAACCCCTAATCTGCCGCCCCCAATGTCGCCACCACCACATACATTACAGTTATTAACCTCTAATCTGCCGTCCCCAACACCGCCGACACCTACATTACACTTATTAACCCCTAATCTGCCGCCCCTAACATCACCACCACCTACCTACATGTATTAACCCCTAATCTTCCGCCCCAACGTTGCCGCCACCTACATTAGTTATTAACCACTAACCCTAAGTCTAACCCTAACACCCACTAACTTTAATGTAATTAAAATAAATCTAAATAAAACCTACTATTAATAACTAAATAATTCCTATTTAAAACTAAATACCTGTAAAATAAACCCTAAGCTAGCTGCAATATAACTAACTAGTCCTAAAGCCCGTTCACACAGGCTATTTTTTGCAGTATAGCGGTCCCACCCCTTGCGCTCTCTCCCTCCCCCTCTCTTTTGCTCTCTCTCTCCCCCCTCTCTTTTGCTCTCTCTCTCTCCCCCTCTCTTTTGCGCTCTCTCCCCCTCTCTTTTGCGCTCTCTCTTTCCCCCTCTCTTTTGCGCTCTCTCTCCCCCTCTCTTTTGCGCTCTCCCCCCCTCTCTCTTCCCTCTCTTTTGCGCTCTCTCTCTTCCCTCTCTTTTGCGCTCTCTCTCCCCCCTCTCTTTTACGCTCTCTCTCTCCCCTCTCTTTTGTGCTCTCTCTCTTTTGTGCTCTCTCTCCCCTATATTTTGCGCTCTCTCTCCCCTCTCATTTGCGCTCTCTCTCCCCCCTCTCTTTTGCGCTCTCTCTCCCCCTCTCTTTTGTGCTCTTCCCCCCTTTCTTTTGTGCTCTCCCCCCTCTCTTTTGCTGTCTCTCTCCCTCTCTTTAGCCCCCCTCTTCTGCTCTCTCTCTCCCCTCTCTTTTGAGCTCTCTCTCTCCCCCCTCTCTTTTGTGCTCTCTCTCTCCCCCCTCTCTTTTGCGCTCTCTCTCCCCCTCTCTTTTGCGCTCTCTCCCCCCCTCTCTTTTGTGCTCTCTCCCCCCCCCCTCTCTTTTGCGCTCTCCCCCCCTCTCTTTTGCGCTCTCTCCCCCCTCTGTTTTGTGCTCTCTCCCCCCCTCTCTTTTGCGCTCTCTCCCCCCCTCTCTTTTGCGCTCTCTCCCCCCTTCTCTTTTGCGCTCTCTGCCCCCCTCTCTTTTGCGCTCTCTCTCCCCCTCTCTTTTGTGCTCTCTCCCCCCTCTCTTTTGCGCTCTCCCCCTCTCTTTTGCGCTCTCTCCCCCTCCTCTCTTTTGCGCTCTCTCCCCCTCCTCTCTTTTGCGCTCTCCCCCCTCTCTTTTGCGCTCTCTCCCCCCTCTCTTTTGCGTTCTCTCCCCCCTCTCTTTTGCGCTCTCTCCCCCCTCTCTTTTGCGCTCTCTCCCCCCTCACTTTTGCGCTCTCTCCCCCCTCTCTTTTGCGCTCTCTCCCCCCTCTCTTTTGTGCACTCTCCCCCTCTCTTTTGCTGTCTCTCTCTCTCTCTCTTTATCCCCCCCTCTTCTGCTCTCTTTCTCCCCCTCTCTTTTGAGCTCTCTCTATCCCCCCTCTCTTTTGTGCTCTCTCCCCCCCTCTCTTTTATGCTCTCTCTTTCCGATCTCTCTTTTGTGCTCTCTCTCCCCCCTCTCTTTTGTGCTCTCTCTCCCCCCCCCTCTCTTTTGTGCTCTCTATCTCCCCCTCTCTTTTGTGCTCTCTCTCCCCTCTCTCTTTTGTGCTCTCTCTCTCCCCCCCTCTTTTGTGCTCTCTCTCCCCCCCTCTCTTTTGTGCTCTCTCTCCTCCCCTCTCTTTTGTGCTCTCTCCCCCCCTCTCTTTTGTGCTCTCTCTCTCTATCCCCTCTATCTTGCATGAGCGACTGCGCCTGGCCACGCCCCCGTTACGCTGACCACGCCCCTTTCACGGCCCACCGTGCCATACCACGCCCCCTTCGTGGCTGACCACGCCCACTTCTGCCGCAGATCAGTTAGGGACTCACAAAGGCCAGGTGTGTTTGTCCTCGTGCTGTCTCTACTGCGCATGACAGCTTCGGACAAACACACTTGGCCTTTTATATAATAGGATAGTTACATTGTAGCTATCTTAGGTTTTATTTTTATTTCACAGCTAAGTTTGTATTTATTTTAACTAGGTAGACTAGTTAGTAAATAGTTATTAACTATTTACTAACTACCTAGCTAAAATAAATACAAATTTACCTGTAAAATAAAACCTAACCTGAGTTACACTAACACCTAACCTTACACTACAATTAAATAAATTACATTTATTAAATATAATTAACTAAATTTAAAAAAAAAACCACTAAATTACACAAAATAAAAAAGAAATTATCAAATATTTAAACTAATTACACCTAATCTAAAATCCCTATCAAAATAAAAAGCCCCCCCAAAATAAAAATAAAAAACCCTAGCCTAAACTAAACTACCAATAGCCCTGAAAAGGGCCTTTTGCGGGGCATTGCCCCAAAGAAATCAGCTCTTTTACCTGTAAAGAAAATACAAACACCCCCCAACAGTAAAACCCACCACCCACACAACAAAACCCCCCAAATAAAATCCTAACTAAAAAAAACTAAGCTCCCCATTGCCCTGAAAAGGGCATTTGTATGGGCATTGCCCTTAAAAGGGCATTTAGCTCTTTTTCTGCCCAAACCTTAAGATAAAAATAAAACCCACCCAATAAACCCTTAAAAAACCTAACAATAACCCCCGAAGATACACTTACAGTTTTTGAAGACCCAACATCCATCCTCAACGAAGCTGGGAGAAGTCTTCATCCAAGCGGCAAGAAGTCCTCAACAAAGCCGGGAGAAGTCTTCATCCAAGCGGCAAGAAGTGGTCATCCAGACGGCATCTTCTATCTTCATCCATCCGACGCAGAGCGGCTCCATCTGCAAGACATCCGGCGTGGAGCATCCTCTTCTTTCCATGGCTCTTCTCGAATGAAGGTTGCTTTAAGTGACATCATCCAAGATTCTATCAGCCAATCAGAATTAAAGGTGAAAAAATTCTATTGGCTGATGCAATCAGCCAATAGGATTGAGCTTCAATCCTATTGGCTCAGAAGTGAGAATAATCACTTCTGGCATGTTAAGCCATGTTGTATGTTACATGATAAATGGTAAAAAAGTTTACCTGAGATGTTGATGTTCTGGGATTGTCAGCCATTTCTCAACATTTAGGGTTAGATTACGTGTGGAGCAGAAGCTTGTGCCCTTGCTCACGGGTTTACTCCACTAGAAATAAGCTTTTTGCATGCGCTAAAACCTGAACTTAGAATACCTTGACTGTGTTAACCTATTTCTGCATAATGTATTTCCCCATTGACTACGATGGAGCGTGAAAAGTGTGGGGGGGAACAAGTTTTTTCAAGTACACTAACCCGACATGAAATATGATTATTTCACATTCCAGTGTTCTTCACATAGAATATTTTCTATTTATTCCTAAATACATATTTCTATATATATATATATATATATATCTGATGTTTTTTTGTGTAAAATATATATCTTTACATATATATATATATATATATATATATATATATATATATATATATATATATATATATATATATATATATATAGGTATATATAGGTACAGATATATAGGAATATCTGTTTAAAAATACAAAGAATATATTCCCCTATGTGAAGAACATTGGAAGGTGAAATATTTTCAGTAAATAGTTAAAATCATTATTACATTTGAAAATTCCATAAATATTCAACGTGCTCCAATGCACTTATACGTATACAGTTGTAATCAAAATTATTTAACCCCCATTGCAAACCAGGTTTATTGTCAAATTTACAGACTTTCAGCTGTTTGCAATGAACAAAACAAGCAAAAGCAATTGAAATAACTCATCACAACGAATGCTTCAAGTGGTTCCCCAAATTCAACTGAAAATGCAACTTTTTATTAATTTTGCAGTCTCAAAATGATTCAACCCCCTGAATAGAATCCCTCACAACAGCACAAACATGCAAAACTGGTGTTGTCTCAAGCACATCTGATGCAACTAATCAAGGGCTTCATTAGTTGCACACTAAGGTGTGCTTGAGCTAGAACTCATGAAATGCCTGTACTGGTTAGGGGTTTGTTGAGTGTAACATTTGACAGCATGTTAGAAATATAGCTAAGTATAGCTAAAGAATGATCCAAAAAGTTAGATCCGCTCCCCGCATGCAGCGAAGGCGGGCTGACTAGTACTCATTCACTAGTCTGTAGTCTGGGCAGTTAAAGGACAATTAAACCCAAAAAATGTATTTCATAATTCAGATAGAGCATACAATTTTAAAAAAAGTTCCAGTTTAAATCTAATTTGCTTTGTTCTGTTGGTATCCTTTGTTGAAAAGCATAGTTAGATCGTTTCAGGAGCAGCAATGCACTACTGGGAGCTAACTGGTGATAGGTGGCTGCACATATATGCCTCTTGTTATTGGTATTGAAATATTTAGTTAGCTCCCAGTAGCGCATTGCTGCTCCTTCAACAAAGGATACCAAGAGAATAAAGCACATTTATTAGAAATGTGTTTAAAATCGTTTGCGCTCCACTTGTTATTTGGCCAATAATCAGTAATTTGTATTTATTTTAAACGTACACAGCAAAGTGCAAATTTAAATCATACAGTAAGATTATTTTTTTTTAAACTATAAAGGAAACAAATATTGTTCATGTGCAATATCATTTCAAAATACACAGTTAAAATTGTACTAAAAAGTAAAAAAATCTGAGTACTTAAAGTGATATGATACCCACATTTTTTTTCTTTCATGATTCAGATAGAGAAGCAATTTTAAGTAACTTTCTAATTTACTCCTATTATTATTTTTTCTTTGTTCTCTTGGTATCTTTATTTGAAAAGCAGGAATGTAAGCTTAGGAGCCCGCCCATTTTTGGTTCAGCACCTAGGTAGCACTTGATAATTGATGGCTAAATTTAGCCACTGCCTGCAGGGAGATAAGGGGGCTGACATTACAAAACTTATCTGCTGGAGTGTATTAAATTGTTTACCAGTATTTCCTTTACCCTTATATTGACAGTTAAAATAGTTGCTTTAGCCTGTGGTATCCCCACCTATCCTGAAAGTTTCTGGCCTTAGGTCCAAGCTAAAGATAAGCTGTGTAAACACAGCCAGTCGAAAAAATTACACTCCCAGTGGGGTATAGAAGAGATAAGGTAATACAATTTTAATTTTCCATTGTTCTCTCCAAGTATTGGTGATTGGTACGGACAGCTATAAGATAAAGAAGCAGGTATATGTACACAATGTGATAAAGTAATGAGATCGGATTATACCTACAAGCTCAACCCATTTTATTAGGCTGTGACTTCAAAACACAAAATCAGCTAATTCATATACATAAATAAGCCTTATAAAAGCAAATCTCATGTTATACTCTGCACCTGGTAAAAAATAGTAATTGGAAACACATTAAAGGGACAGTACACTGTAAAATTGTTTTATCATTAATGTATTTTTAATGACTTTTTATACCAGCTGCAGAGTATAAAATATTTGAGAAATTGCATTTTCAGGTTTATTTGTGTATATGAAGTAGATGGTTTTGTGCTTTGAAACCACAGCCTATTACAATGGGTTGAACTTAAAGGTGATATCAGATCTCATTATGTTATAACATTGTGTACACAGACTTGCTCCCTTATCTTTTATTTGGCTGGAACACCAAAGCTCAATACATAGACAGAACGATGGACAATTATCATTTTATTACTTAACTATCCTGCATCCCACTGAGAGTGTAACTTCTTCTGCTGGCTGTGTTTACTAAGGCTATTTAATAGCCTATACTCCAGTATCAAAACTTTCAGTATAGGTGGCTATACCACAGGCTAAATCAGCTATTTCAAATGCCGAAATAGGAGTAAAGGAGCTACTTGTAAACAATTTAATACACCGTAGCAGGTAAAATTGATTATTGGCAATAATTTAAATGGGAGACATTTTTTGGGTGAACTGTCCCTTCAAGTGAACAACAATTTTATAGTATACTTTCCCTTTAAGTTACTCCTTTGCCTTCCTGTAGACACCACAGCCTCCTTGGGGAAGAGTTTTTTGGAAAAGAAGACAACAGGATGCAGATGACCAGAACCATGATGGCCTCAGCGGTTACTTCAAAGGCTTCAACCTATAGAATATACTGATGAGAATTAGGATGATACAAAATGAGAGCTGTACAGATGTTGTTTTTAAGAGTCTGAAAATCCTGTATAACAAAATCTGGCCATTTGCAAACTGACCCATTACAGGTTAAATTGGTAAGTGCACTAACACTAACAGCAACAGTAGAGAAATTGTGGATGAACCTGCTATTATAGTTGGAGAATCCCAGAAACCTCTGTAGACCCTTGACCGCAGTAGGATGTGGCCATTTTGTAATTGCTGATAACTACTGTGGCTCCATCTGGATACATTGTTGGGAAATTATATATCGTAAGAAAGGATGAATAGAAAGAGAACTTTTCAAGTTTGGCAAAAAGGCAAGTTGGGAGGTAACTGCTCTCATCAATAGTTTTGTTACAAAATTTTGAAAAATGACTTGGACACAGCCCAAGGGGATCACTAAATACTTATGCCCAAATTGGGAATTAAAAGCAGTTTTCCACGTATCTCCCTCTTTAATCCTGATTGTAAGCTCCATGGAAGTTCATCTTAGAAAACACTTTAGCTCCTTTCAGTTGTTCAAATAAACAGAGAATGAGAGAGAGAGGGTACTGATTCTAAAATGCAATTTTGTTTAGGGCAATGTTCCATTTGCGTTTTCAGGTTCAGGAGGATGAATGTGTCTAAGGCATTGGGTTCCTATCTGTTTCTGCAGCCAATGTCCAAAAGTCCATTGTGATTCCTTTGTTTTCAATTTTACAGTGACGTTTCAGCTGCTGCAGTTGTATAAGGAGTGTCAAATACAGAATGAATAACAATCAAAAAGACCTCCGAATCTTCTAGTGGAAGAGAGTTTTTTTTCAACTGAAGAAAACCAGTCAAATGCTTTACATTATAATAGACAAATCAAAAAGGTAATCTTGACTTGATGAGAAGCAGTCATCTAAGTATTGCTGTAAAAGCTTAGCATTGATTCAGAAACCCCCAGACACTAATTAGGGGCACATTAATAATCTTCTGAGGACCGACAAACTGGAAGAAACTGAAGGTAGCTGTAATAGATGCAGTCTGTGTATCAGTAAAGGAGTTTGACAGGGAGGCAGATAAGGTGCGCATAGCAGTAATTACCAGTTTATTATTTAGGGATTGTAGTTGGGCAGCATGAGCTCCAAGTTATTGTCCCTGATGGGTTATTGCACTAGATAGCTCAACAGGGTCCATAATCGCCTGCTTGTAATGTCAGGATGAGTGGTAAACAATAAACATCAGTCCAGTGGCTGAGCAGTGATAGCAGATAGCACAAACCCAACTGCCTGGATGGAACTCAGGATTTAACTGATAGTAGATGGTACTTCCTAATGACAGTAGTAGAATCAGAACAGGGACAGTCTGAGGTCAAAACCAGGCTGGGCGATGAGGCTCATTCATTAAACAGAAACAAAGTAGTCAGCAGGTCAGAGGTCAAATACACAGCAGAGCAAAGGCCAAGTAAAAAAAGTCAAGTTCATACCAAGGAATCCAGAAGTCAGTAACACACCCAGCATTGATAAAAACAGCAAAGAGCCAAGGCTAATCCACATAAATAGCTACGCAAAAAAGAGGCAACAATTGTTTTGGGAAATAATACCACCAACTGCTGCCATAAAGTGCTCCAGACACATGCACGCTCCTGAGCTTACGTCTCTGCTTTTCAACAATAGATACCAAGAAAATGAAGAACATTTTATAATAGAAGAAAACTAAAAAGTTGTTTGAAATGTCATGATGTATCTGAGTCATGAAAGAAAAAAATTGGAGTTTCATGTCCCTTTAACCCCTTCACTTCTGAGAATTCCAGACAAAAACTTACCAAATAATTTTTAGCATTTTTGCTATCACTCTATTTAAACAGAAACAGAGCCTTGTTTTTTTATTTACCTTTCAAAACTATTCCACTCAAGGGGGCCGAATTTTGAAAGCCCTGTTTCCGCCCGAGCATTCAGGCTCGCCGGAAACAGCAGTGATGAAGCAGCGCCATTTATCGATGTGCGGCGGACATGATACTCTACATTGTATCATGTCCGCTAGCACTTGTATAAATCTGCCCCAATGTATTAAGCTAGGCCCCTTTTAGTATTAGTTAGCTGGCAAGGGTTATAGTATTCTAGTGTAAGGATTACCCTCCCATCTGAAACCTACCACCTCCCTGATCTCTCCCAAACAGCTTTCCCTCCCAACACCACCCCCACTCCTCCACACCATCTTAGGTACTGGAAGATAGTCTGCCAGTACCCAGTTTAGTTAATTTTATTTTATTTTTTTAATGTATTTATTATTTTTAATTAAATTATTAGTTTTAATATTTTTTTTTTTTAAGTGTAGCGGTTCCCCCACTCCCCCCTCTCTGCGATCGCTATTGTAAGCCCCCCCACAATATTTTTTCTTTCTGTAGTGTAGCATCCCTTCCCTTCCAAATTATTTCTGCATTGTAGGGCCACTCCCACTCCCTCCCACCTCCACCTCTGTGCCGCCCACCCACCTCCCTCATTCCCTCCCGCACCTCCCCCCAGCACTGAAGGAGATTGTTACATACAGTGACACAGACCGTGTCACTGTCTGTAACAATATGGCAGTCTGCACTCAGTTGGTAATGGAGTACCGATCGTGCTCTGTTACCATATGCAGACAGATGTCTGCAGCTTAGGAACACCAGCTGCTGGAGCTTTTGTGAAGCTGCAGCGTATATATACAGTAGATAGGCCTTGTACCACATGACATTTATATATATATATATATATATATATATATACATCATATTGGGTTAAACTGATATGAAACCCCAATGTTTTTTTCCCGTTATTTAGATAGAGCATACAATTTTAAACAACTTTTTGTTTAATTTTATTGTCAAATTAGCTTTTTTCTCTTGTTATCCTTTGATGAAGGCGCAGCAATGCATTACAGGGAACTAGCAGACCACATCTGGCGTGCCAATGACAACAGGCATATATGCGCAGCTACCAATCAGCAGCTAGCTCCCAGCAGTGCATTGCTGCTGCTAAGTCTACCTAGGTATTCTTTTCAATAAAGGATACCCAAAGAACAAAGCAAGATCGATCAAAGTAGTAAATTGGAAGAGCCAACTTGAGCACCTGTCCACATGGCTTTGCGACAAATGGGCAGTGGACCCTGTAGAACCACTGCCCATATGTACCATTATGTACTCAAGCGAGTGTGTAATCGTGCGAGAGAAGGTCCTGTCAAATACCTCGAACAAGCGTTTTCAGTAACCAAAACAAGACCAAACAAGGAATTATACAGACAAAAACTTGAAGGGACAGTTCATTGTAAAATTATTTTTTTACCAGCTGCAGTGCAAAAAATGTATGAAAAATTGCTCATTTATGCGTCTTTTTGCTAAATAAATAGCTGGATTTGCTCTTTGAAACCACAGCCCATCAAAATAGGCTAAGCTTGCAGAGGGAACAGACATCCTTATCTTATCACTCAAAATGCTTCCCTTTCTTATCTCTGTCTGTGTACAATAATTAGAAAGAACAATTGAAAATGAGCATTTTAGAACTTTATCTCTTCCACCTCCCACTGTGAGTGTTATTTTCTTTTTACATAGTTTGTCAATAGCCTATACCTAGGTATGTAAACTTTCAGTATAGGTAGGGATACTATAGGCTAAATCAGCTATTTCAAATGTCAATATAAAGGAGCTATTTGTAAACCTTTCAATACACTCCAGCAGGTAAAATGGATCATTGGGAGCAAACTAAAGGAGAGAAAGTTTTTGGTTAAACTGTTCCTTTAAATACAATGTTGACATTATTGTAAAGAATGTGCACAATTAAACATGGGTTTTAGACACTCACTGATTTTTGTCCTTCTTTCCCCTTTGATATCTGCCTGTCAGCTGTAGCCATTCAGTTTAAAACCATGTCATAGAGTTTGTTTGACAATCACAATTACATCACTAAGGCCATTCACTTTACAGTAGAACGGCCCTGTACTGTGCAATGGATTAAAAGATAAAAATCAGCCATTATAAATATATAGTGGGGATATTTATTATGAGACTTCTTTTCTCCCTCTTTTGTATTCTTTAATACTGTGTACTGCTACAGAAGATTATTTTACTTTCCCCTGTGTACAGCTTCTATGGCTTTGCACTTTTGATGTTGCTGGCAGATAAGTTTTGATGATCAGAGGCCTTGATACATTACAAATTCAAAGATCCCCCAGTGAGACAATATCTCCAATTTCTGTGTTGTTTTATTGAGCAGAATCACTAAAACATGAGGGAATAGTTCCAAGCTTAGTGAATCAGCTAAATAATAATATGCTGTTTTTTGTAGAGCTCACAAACCAGCTTGTTTTCTTCTTTGATGTTCCTGGATCGGAAGCTTTGTCTTTCTGTCCTTCCTTATCTCCCAGTTTCACAAACTGGGGACCATCTATATCCTGCCCATTAACAACCCAGATAACTCTGCCATGCCCCATTTACAAACCTCCATCCCTCATTGGGGATGGTCCTAGACCAGAACCCATTGGATTACTAACACACGCCTAGATTACGAGTCTTGCGTTAGCCTTAAAAAGCAGCATTTAGAGGTCCCAACGCTGCTTTTTAACGCCCGCTGGTATTACGAGTCTGGCAGGTACAGGTGTACCGCTCACTTTTTTTCCGCGACTCGAGCATACTTACGTAAATTGCGTATCCTATCTTTTCAATGGGATTTTCCTAACGCCAGTATTACGAGTCTTGGAAAAAGTTGGCGGTACAGCCTCTCCTGTCAAGACTGATACCGCATTTAAAAGTCAGTAGTTAAGAGTTTTATGGGCTAACGCCGTAACATAAAACTCTTAACTGAAGTGCTAAAAAGTACACTAACACCCATAAACTACCTATTAACCCCTAAACCGAGCCCCCCCCCCCCATATTGCAAACACTATATTAAAAATTTTAACCCCTAATCTGCCTAACCGGACATCGCCGCCGCTTCAATAAATGTATTTACCACTAAACCGCCGCACTCCCGCCTCGCAAACACTAGTTAAATATTATTAACCCCTAATCTGCCGACCCCAACGTCGCTGCCACTATATTAAATTTATTAACCCCAAAATCTAAGTCTAACCCTAACACCCCCCTAACTTAAATATTATTTAAATAAATCGAAATAAAATTACTACAATTAAATAAATTATTCCTATTTAAAACTAAATACTTACCTATAAAATAAACCTTAAAATAGCTACAATATAACTAATAGTTACATTTGTATCTAGCTTAGGGTTTATTTTTATTTTACTGGCAAGTTTGTATTTATTTTAACTAGGTAGAATAGTTATTAAATAGTTATCAACTATTTAATAGCTACCTAGTTAAAATAAAGACAAATATACCTGTAAAATAAAACCTAACCTAAGTTACAATTACACCTAACACTACACTATAATTAAATAAATTACCTAAATTAACTACAATTAATTACAATTAAATTAAATAAACTAAATTATGAAAAAAAATAAACACTAAATTACAGAAAATAAGAAAATAATTACAATTTTTTTAAACTAATTACACCTAATCTAATCCCCCTAATAAAATAAAAAAGCCCCCCAAAATAATAAAAATCCCTACCCTATACTAAATTACAAATATCCCTTAAAAGGGATTTTTGCGGGGCATTGCCCCAAAGTAATCAGCTCTATTACCTGTAAAAAAAAAAAAAGACAATACCCCCCCCAACATTACAATCCACCACCCACACACCCAACCCTACTCTAAAACCCACCCAATCCCCCCTTAATAAAACCTAACACTACCCCCTTGAAGATCACCCTACCTTGAGACGTCTTCACCCAACCGGGCAGAAGTGGTCCTCCAGACGGTCCGAAGTCTTCATCCTATCCGGGCAGAAGAGGTCCTCCAGATGGGTAGAAGTCTTCATCCAGGCGGCATCTTCTATCTTCATCCATCCAGAGTGGAGCGGGTCCATCTTCAAGACATCTGACGCGGAGCATCCTCTTCTTTCGACAACGACTGGAACAATGACGGGTCCTTTAAATTACATAATCCAAGATGGCGTCCCTTCAATTCTGATTGACTGATTCTATCAGCCAGTCGGAATTAAGGTAGAAAAAATCCTATTGGCTGATCCAATCAGCCAATAGGATTGAGCTTGCATTCTATTGGCTGTTCCAATCAGCCAATAGTATGCAAGCTCAATCCTATTGGCTGTTCTAATCAGCCAATAGGATTGAACTTCAATCCTATTGGCTGATTGGATCAGCCAATAGGATTTTTTCTACCTTAATTCCGATTGGAATTGAAGGGACGCCATCTTGGATGACGTAATTTAAAGGACCCATCATTGTTCCAGTCACCGTCGAACGAAGAGGATGCTCCGCGTCGGATGTCTTGAAGATGGACCCGCTCCGCTCTGGATGAATGAAGACAGAAGATGCTGTCTGGATGAAGACTTCTGCCCGTCTGGAGGACCTCTTCTGCCCGGATAGGATGAAGACTTCGGACCGTCTGGAGGACCACTTCTGCCCGGTTGGGTGAAGACGTCTCAAGGTAGGGTGATCTTCAAGGTGGTAGTGTTAGGTTTTATTAAGGGGGGATTGGGTGGGTTTTAGAGTAGGGTTGGGTATGTGGGTGGTGGGTTGTAATGTTGGGGGGGGTATTGTCTTTTTTTTTACAGGTAAAAGAGCTGATTACTTTGGGGCAATGCCCCGCAAAAAGCCCTTTTAAGGGCTATTTGTAATTTAGTATAGGGTAGGGATTTTTATTATTTTGGGAGGCTTTTTTATTTTATTAGGGGGATTAGATTAGGTGTAATTAGTTTAAAAAACTTGTAATTATTTTATTATTTTCTGTAATTTAGTGGGGGGTTTTTCGTAATTTAGTTTATTTAATTTAATTGTAATTAATTGTAGTTAATTTAGGTAATTTATTTAATTATAGTGTAGTGTTAGGTGTAATTGTAACTTAGGTTAGGATTTAGTCTACAGGTATATTTGTATTTATTTTAACTAGGAAGTTATTAAATAGTTAATAACTATTTCATAACTATTGTACCTAGTTAAAATAAATACAAAGTTGCCTGTAAAATAAAAATAAATCCTAAGCTGGCTACAATGTAAATATTAGTTATATTGTAGCTATCTTATGGTTTATTTTATAGGTAAGTATTTAGTTTTAAATATGAATAATTTATTTAATAATAGTATTTTTATTTAGATGTATTTAAATTATATTTAAGTTAGGGGGGGTTAGGGTTAGGGTTAGACCTAGGTTTAGGGGTTTATAACTTTATTATAGTGGCGGCGACGTTGGGGGCGGCAGATTAGGGGTTAATAACTATAATGTAGGTGTCGGCGATGTTGGGGGCGACAGATTAGGGGTTCATAAGTATAATGTAGGTGGCGGCGGTGTCCGGAGAGGCAGATTAGGGGTTAATAATATAATGTAGGTTGCGGCAATGTCGGGGGCGGCAGATTAGGGGTTAATAAGTGTAAGATTAGGGGTGTTTAGACTCGGGGGTTCATGTTAGGGTGTTAGGTGTAGACATAACTTTTATTTCCCCATAGGAATCAATGGGGCTGCGTTAGGAGCTGAACGCTGCTTTTTTGCTGGTGTTAGACTTTTTTTCAGCCGAATCAGCCCCATTTATTCCTATGGGGAAATCATGCACAAGCACGTTTAGCCAGCTCACCGCTACCGTAAGCAGCGCTGGTATTGAGGTGAGATGTGGAGCTAAATTCTGCTCCACGCTCACTTTTTTGCGGCTAACGCTGGGTTTCTAAAAACCCATAATACCAGCGTTACTGTAGGTGAGCGGTAAGGGAAAACTGTGCATTAGCACCGCACACCATTACTGACAAAAACTCGTAATCTAGCCGACAGTTAGTGTGTAGGAGTAGCAGCCACTAGCAATGTTTTTAAAAAAAAGGCTGCAGTATTTTTTTTTTCAATAACATAGGTTCCACGTGCACACACAGTGCCAATCTCTGTACTACAACAGGTGTTGATTTCTAACTTTGCTCAGTGCACTGTAGATGGATAATAACTACCAATCTGCACCCACTTGCTTGGGCTTGGCGCTGATGCAATGTATAAAAAAGGCCTTTTATAAAGCTCTTGCATACTACTGACTTTCATATTCTTTACATCCTGTTTTATATATATACTAGTCCTAAAGCTCGTGTACACGGGCCATTTTTTGCTCTCTCTCTCCCCCCTCTCTTTTGCTCTCTCTCCCCCCCCTCTTTTGCTCTCTCTCTCCCCCCCCCCTTCTGCTTTGCGCTCTTTTCACCCTCTCTTTTGCTCTCTCTCCCATTTTTTGCTCTTTCCCCCCTTCTCTTTTGCTCGCTCTCCCCCTCTCTTTTGCACTCTCTCCCCCCTCTCTTTTGCGCTTTCTCCCCCTCTCTTTTGCTCTCTCTCCCCCTCTCTTTTGCTCTTTCTCCCCCTCTCTTTTGCTCTCTCTCCTCCCTCTCTTTTGCACTCTATCATCTTTCTCTTTTGCCCGCTCTCTCTCTCACCCTCTCTTTTGCTTGCTCTCTCTCTCCCCCCTCTCTTTTGCTCTCTCTCCCCCTCTCTTTTGCACTCTCCCCTCTCTTTTGCTCTCTCTCCCCCCTCTTTTTCACTCTCTCTCCCCCTCTCTTTTTCACTCTCTTTCCCCCTCTCTTTTGCTCTCTCCCCCCCATCTTTTGCTCTCTCTCCCTCTCTCTTTTAGTCTTTCTCTCTCCCCCTCTTTTTTGCTCTCTCTCTCCTCCCTCTCTTTTGATCTTTCTCCCCCTCACTTTTAATCTCTCTCACCCCCCTCTCTTTTGCACTCTCTCCCCTCTTTTGCTCTCTCTCTGTCTCCCCCCCCCTCTCTTTTGCTCTCTCTGTCTCCCCCTCTCCTTTGCTCTCTCTCTCCCCCTCTTTTGCTCTCTCTCCAGCTCTTTTGCACTCTCTCTCCCCCTCTTTTGCTCTCTCTCTCCCCCTCTTTTGCTCTTTCTCACCCCTCTTTTTTGCTCTCTCTCACTCTTCTCTTTTACTCTCTGTCACTCCTCTCTTTTGCTTTCTCTCACCCCTCTCTTTTGCTCGCTCTCACCCCTCTATTTTGCTCTCTCTCATCCTCTTTTGCTCTATATCTCCCCATTTGGGCTGCTCTCTCTCATGCAGACACTCAGACAGCCACGGCAGCTCCCGCCTGGCCCAGCCCGCGTCACGCTCAGACTCCACCCCCGCCACGCCCCCTCACGGCCGGTCGTCTCCGCCCCCTTCATGGATTAGGTGCCAGCAGCCAGCCCAGGTCAGTTTGTTGAAGGCCAGGTGTGTCCTCGTGCAGTCTCTACTGCACATGACAGCTTCGGACAAGCACACTTGGCCTTTTATATTATAGGATATATATCTATATATCTATATATATATAGAGAGAGAGAGAGATATGGGGGCATATTTATCAAAGACCGCTGCTCCATAACCTGTCCACCTGCTCTGAGGCGGTGGACAGAAATCAACCTGATCGAATACGATCGGGTTGATTGATATCCCCAGCTAGCAGCCGATTGGCTGCGAATCTGCAGGGGGCGGCATTGCACCAGCAGTTCACCAGAACTGCTGGTGCAATGATAAATGCCGAGAGAGTATGCTGTCGGCATTTATTGACCTGCAGTGGACATGATCCGCAATATCGGATCATGTTCGCTCGCACATTAATAAATAGGCCCCATGGACTTTTTTATACAAGACGGACTTGCTCTAATGTGTTTGCCTACAATGTTTGCATTACTGACCCTAAACAACTATGTTTTTTAAAGGGGTTGACATATAGGTAAATTGTCACCCAAGAGAACACAAGAATTGCAGTTCCTTAACAAACTGGTAATTGCCCCCACTTTGGCACAGATTACAAGTGGAGCGATATTTTTTTATTGTTCATGAGCGCTCCCAGGTTAGCACTGGTATTACAAGTTAAAAGTAAAAAATTGCCTGGACATTTTGCTTTGGATTTCTGCTGGCACTCTGGTATTTAAAATTTTAAAGTGAGAGTGGCCTTTTAAAAATTTGATGCACACTTCACAAAACAGAAGACACTCACTGGGACTATACCACTTTTTTATTTATTATTCCTTCTGTTTTGTAGAGTATATATAAATGTGTGTGTGCATATATATCTATATATATATATATATATATATATATATATATATATATATATATACATACACATACACAAAAATATATATAAATGTGTGTATTTGTCATAGTTGCGCGGTACCACATGTTTATTATCTGTCTACTCTACATGTATACCTATACAATAAAGTGCATAGACGATCATAATAATTATTCAGCACAACATGTTAATGTATAGATACTTAATTACACAGTGCAGTGTTTTCTTTTAGTGAATAAATGTTCGGGTTTGGGCGTGACAGCATTAAAATAAAGGGTATGCGTGGGCCTGAGCGTGACAGCATTCAAATAAGGTGTATTGGTGGGCCTGAGTATGAGAGTGATCAGATAATGGGTACTGGTGGGCCTGGCAGCATTAAAAAAAGAGGTATGAGTATGCTTAGGAGTGACAGCATTCAAATGACGGATATTGATGGGCCTGAGAATGACAGCAATTAAATAATGGGTACTGGTGGTCCTGAGCATGACAGTGTTAGAATAAGTGGTACTTGAGGGCTTGAATTTGACAGTGTTCTATTATGGGGT